>NC_088714.1:25328057-25535557 GCF_963576615.1 Watersipora subatra | reverse complement strand
CAGGTCTTCCGGAGCCAGCTCAATACCAAGAACCAAGTCATGGAACTAAATACATACGTACTGCCAGTAATAAGATATCCAGCAGGCATAACAAAGTAGACTGAGGAAGCCATCATAAAACAGATATAGCAACTTGTAAACTGCTGACCATGCATGGAGCACTTCACCCAAAATCTGATACTACTAGATTGTATCTTGATAGGAAAGAAGGCGGTAGGGAGCTCAAAAGTGCACAGCAGACAGTGAAAGAGGAGGAGCAAAGCATCAAAGCATATGCAGCCTCCATGGCCATTTCAGATAAGTTGCTAGCTGAATTTCAATCGGCTGCTCTTACAACGGACCTACACCCTGATGATGAGGAAATTGACTGGCACACGAAACTTCTTTATGGTGCTTACCACCAACAAATATCTAAGGTTGGCGATCTTCACCAGACATATATGTGGCTGAACAAAGGAAACCTAACGGGCAATACAGAGTCGCTGATCATGGCAGCCCAGGAGCAAGTGCTCCCAACAAGGCAATTCCAAACAAAACCTATCACACTAAAGACGATCCTAGATGCAGACTGTGCAAAAATGCACCTGAGACCATCCAACACATCATCAGTGGATGCAAACAGCTAGCTGGAAACGCATACACTGAGCGGCATAATCATGTCGCAGGTGTTGTGTATAGAAGTCTATGTGATGAGTATGGCCTTAATAAACTACAACACTGGTGGGAAGCTCCTGGTAAGGTCAAGGAAAATGACCGCGCTAAGATCCTCTGGGACTTCTACATCCGAACTGACAAGCATGTCCTAGCAAACCAACCAGATATAGTGGTGGTGGACAAGGAGAACAAGAGGGCTACTATAATAAATATAGCAGTACCCAATGACTACAATATAGCCAGCAAAGAAAAAGAAAAGGTAGAGAAATATCTCCCTCTTGGAGACGAGATTGAAAAATGCTGGAATGTAAGAACAACTGTAATCCCAGTAGTCATTGGGGCACTGGGCGCAATAACACCGGCGCATAAAATGTGGCTTGCCCAAATACCAACAATCAACTCAGGTGAGTTGCAGAAAAGTGCGCTATTGGGAACAGCTAAGATCTTGAGGCGAGTGCTCAAACTCCCAGGTCTCTGGTAGGAGACCTGAGTTAGAGCAGACTTTACCACCCATACGGGGTATCCGGGGTGATGAAACGATTTTTTTATATATATACATATATAAATATGAGTATATATTTATACATATATATATATATATATACTTATATATATAAATTGTTTCCTCTCTCCGATAACCCAAACGGGTGGTAATTTCTGCTCTAATTCAGGTCTCCTACCAGAGACCTTGGAGTTTGAGCACTCACCTCAAGATTTTAGCTGTTCTCCACAGCGCACTATGCTGGAACTCACCCGAGTTTATTGCTGTCGGTATGTGGGCAAGCCGCACTTTATGCGCTGGTTCTATTGAGCCTAGTGCCCAAATGACTACTGGAATAACAGTTGTTCTTACATCCCAGCATTTTTCAATCTCTTCTCTTAGAGGGAGATATTTCTCTACCTTTTCTTTTTCTTTGCTGGCTATATTGTAGTTGTGCTACCCGACCTTATATATATATATTTCTCAAAGTTCGTGTGTCCATGTGTTCATCGAAAATCCGGCTATAGATCTTATAATCTTGGAATAAATATTCCGTACCGAAGAGGACTCAAGCTCGGTCCAAGCCGTTCACCAGTCTGACGCCTTGACCACAATACTATGGAAGTCGAATTGTTAGCCTGCCAATATAAGTCATTATATCGGAGCAAAACCTAACTGTTTTGCGTGTGATGCGGGTCATAGCATAACGTCACGAGAAGTTGTTCGCTTAATTATTAAACTCGCTAATAGCAAAACTCGCACTACTTCTCATTGTTTATAAGACAAAAAACTTTTCTCATGATTTGTAGTTTGAAAGTTAGAATGGCAAGTGTTGTTATATGTTAAATACAAATCAATTTTCTGTCCAAATACTGTTCTAGTACACGGGCAACGCCGGGTGGCACAGCTACAATATAGCCAACTGTGGAATATAGAAAGCATATAGAATATGCTAGAATCTAGCATAAGCGAATCTAGAATTTAGATCCAAGGATCGGCTACATGTATATATATATACATATATATATACATATATATATATATATATATGTAGCTGACCGCTACATATTTATATATATATGTATATATATTACAGATATAGGCATATATATTGATACGTATATACATGTATGTTGTATATTGAGATATACATTTATATTGATATATACATGTATATATATATATATGTATATAAATCAATATACCAATAATTATTTAAGCAAGAGAAAATGCTCAGCTAATAATCCCTAAAAATCTGCGAGCTCAACCACACTTTTCATGTGACTAGCGTATAATTATCTAATACACTTTTGCTTGGTATAAGTCTCTAAATTGAACTGGATGTCGATTTTGTATTCATGCATTCCTGAGAAGATAACTCTGATATCGCTTGTCAAGTAGCATAACTCTTATATTTCATTTAAATTGCTCAGTAGTGGCATCCAACAGGAAATGCACCGATCGAATTTTGGTTTTCCTGGGAGGAAGTAACTGGTAGAGTGTGGGCGCCACGGCAGACAAGCTTTAGCAGGTTCCTGGTGTTTAAAAAGCACTGCCTGAGGCTGCTCCATTTATGCAGGTAGAGAATGTGCCTGAACAAATCTCTTGGGTAGCGAGAGCTGCTCTTTGTGAAACTGGGCGCCAATATACCTCAGAGAAAGGCATAGTGCTTACTTTGGAGTGACTCATGCCTGACTCTTCTAAGCGCAGTGGTTGAAACGCGTTCTGGGTAACCGGGAGGGTTGTTTGAGGAGGAGTTGTAGGTTGGCCTGATTATCTCGGATAGGTCCATTTGGGTGAGGCCTTGGCTGAATCGGTATTATGTGTTTTTCTGGTTACTGTGGGGACCTTATTGCAGCTATTAATATGTGCAACTGCTGCAGATTTCTTCTGTTTCTTAATATTTTTCCTTTTGACTAGGGCACTCATTTTAGTGGTTTCTCGTTCCTCCAGAGTCCCTACAGATGACAGGCTCACTTTTTTGCGGCTCAGTTGGCTTGTTTTGCAACCGTTTAACATGTTCCTCCAGCTGATTTACTGTGGAGAGCAGTACATTCAGAATGTCTTGTTTGACACTGTGTACTGCACCATGTCTCGTATTGGTCTCCGAGTCTTCTATGGTTCTGCCACTGATTGAACGACTCTGCCCAGAGTAGGTACTGCATCAATGAGATTCTCCGTAGGTACCGCTAAGAGGTACCGCTGTAGGGCGGGTTGGTTTAGGGAGTTTGAGATGTACCACTTGGCCATATTGCCTCTGAATGGTTTGGGCAGATTAGTATAGGCTAATTGGACTAGCTGTTCAATTTCCATTGCCTGTTCCTGCAGGGAGGCTTGGGTTCCTTTTATTCAAACTGTTCAACTCTGCTCGGCATGTCAGGGAGATAGTCTAAATTGGGCTTGGATGGCTTTATAGATAGCTGCCACCCCGACAGTCTTTCTACAACACTCTGCCTCTCTCTTAAAAGCCTCTTTGAGATGCAGTGTGCCAATTCCCGTTAGCTCACTTTTTTGCAGCTGCAATTTCCCTGAATTCTCTAAAGAAATATGATGGGTGTCTGATGCCATTTCACTCAGGTGTTTTGAATTGAAAGGCAATTTCTGAATTTTGATTTAATCTGACAAGTTGCCTTATGGCGTCAGCTAGTCAGTCTGTGTTCTGGTCTACACTTCTTGCCTTCCCTTGAGCCATGACTTCGAAGTTCTTAACAAGTAAAATAAACTGTTGTAGATGATTGTGGCCTGACAGGGAGTCCTTAAGCCTTTTTCGGCAGTATCGAGCATATCGCAGAAGGGGGATGGTTGGCGTAGTGCCAGTTGTCAATCTTACTCTAGAATGCTGGATCACCTGCTTATTGAAAAACCTCAGATTTCTCTACAGATGTGGGGGATAGCCATACAGCTATCTTAGCAAGATTGTAAGCCGTCAGTGTTTTGCCGCGCTTTCTCCAGTTTTTCTCTACTGAGTCTGTTTTTGCAAGCAGGGCAAGAGTCTGCCAGAGTCTGGCTTTTAGATTTCTAGATGAGCCTGGTGGGTTTGGAACAATCCCTCTGTTTCCACCAGCGAAAAGGAATTTGCCGGCATTCACTTTGGCACGATGTAGAATGTTGCATAAAGAAGATGCTTAAATAAGTATGGCTCTTGATTCGTTTATTCATGAAGGACAATCCATTAGTCGAGGAGCTTACAACTACCACTCTTCTTTCTTATCAAGCGCTCCCTTTACATACAATTATGTATGGATAATTATCCTTACACGGGTAAACTTCCTTATTCAGATTACGGAACCAAGTAAGAAAAAACCGCCTATCGAATAGAATAAATAGAAGTGCTAATGCATTGGCATGGTTATAATACACTACAACATCAATACAACTCAAACGAAAGCAAAACATAATAGCGACATAGTGTAATGAACAAATTATCAACAAGGTAATAAAAAGAGCAAACACAACATGCACAATATATGCATCTACTGTATACATACGTGTTTCTTAAAGTTTTTTGTCTGTCTGTTGTCTGTTTTCAGTAGAACAAGCTATTAAAATTTTTTAATTGAAGACCCACATTTTTTTTGACTTGAACTCACGAATATTGCAAACGCAGAAAGATGATCCAGCGCTTTAGCCATAAGACCACGAAAAGTTTTCTCATTGCTCGCTCTTACTATTTAACGTTTACATCCTTTTCCGTTTTCACACTAAAACGTTTAAAATTAATTTGAAGTTTATGAACTCTTTTCACTCTAGGAAACACGGGCGCCTTTTTGTCCTTGCCATATCAGCGCTAAAAAAATTTTTGTTAATGTTCCAACATATCATCAGTGAGTGCAAGCATCTAGCTAGAAATTTCAGAAGCTTGTGGTTTTCCAGGATGGAAAGCAGTTGTGTTTGCATTTGCCTGGCTGATCATCTACTTAGAGAAGTTAGGTGGTGAGAGCCATGGTGGCATCAGGTGGTACCGATATGGCTTTTCTATGTCATGTTTACTAACTACTGTCAGCTCAGGCAAATATAGGTGTACTCGGAGGGTTACCTTCAGTGACTAGCTAGAACCAGTCTTGACTAATGAAGCATAGTTCCATTATGCATAAACCTCACCGAGCAACCCATGACATTGTTATATGTGTTATCGAAGTATTTGACTTACTTGACAGCACAATAACATCAATGATTAATCACTGTTAGCTCTTCTCCAATCTAGACTAATTTTACTATGGTTGATCAAGTGTAGGCAAGCCGCCTGGTTTGTTCAATGATTGATTGAAGTGTGAGTTCAATTTATGGGACTTGACCCAGATCTTTAGTGCAAGCCTCAACTAGCTAAGCTCCGATGTTGATTGTTAGCAAATAGCAACACTCTTTATGAACCGAAACCTAGTGTACAAGTAGTAAAGTTCTAGAATATGAGAAAGATAACAAATAGTGAGAAAGAACTAAGTAGTATATAAATCTCTTACGCCAACGTCAAGCTTGCGTCTGCCCTTAAAGCTCAGTCTTACACGTCTGTAAGTGTCACTGCCAAAGAGGCTGAGCTATTAAAAAACACTAGCTTTTATAGGCATTTAGGATAGCCTGAGGACGGGTATATAATGTTCGTATCATATACTATGTTGTAGGAGTAAGTCCATTGGAAGGAACACTGTCTTTGGATACATCACAGGGGGTGCGCTGAGATTGTGGCTGGATGCTAGGATTGTGTAATATTGTCTCCGTCAGCACCGTAACATGTCATGGAAAAGTACTGGCTTAGGGTGATGGTAAGTTCAGTTATTTTTGGTAGTGCTTGGTGATGGGTGGATAGATATAATTACTCCCAAATTCCTTGGCGGTTTCCATAGGCGGTGTTGACTCATCAGTTTCCAGATTGATGTATTATAATTTTGACATTTCCAATTAGGGGATCTTTTGATGTCTCTTTTAGGCGTTTCGATGCTTGTACGGCGGTTTGGCTACATTCCTGCTGTTATCATGTTTTCGGAGTATTTCCATACAACATTTCTCCCGTTGTTAAAGAACGATATGTCCTCATGTCGTATTTCGTGGTAACGTTGCTGTTGGCATAACGGTAGTAAAATAAACAGAATATATAAAATGAAATGAAGTTATAAAGTTGTGGTTAGAATAAAGATATTTGAAACCCATGTACCCGAGTTAAAAAAAATTATATAATAATTCGTAAAACCAAAACCATGAATGGAATCCCAAAACATAAAGATGTTAAAAGTGGAAATAAAAGTTTTTTTTTGATTTCTCAAAGCAATAAGGTTTAGGTTAGTAGTAGAAGTATATGGTTGTTAGTTTGCCATGTGGTCTAGGTGAGTGTCAATTGTCCTTTCGGTGTCGCGTATTATTGTCCTGGTTTTTGTATTGCGTCTCCCTTGGCAAAGTAAACGGGTCCTCCCGTATGTCGGTATGTATGGGTGGTTGTATGCTGCGGGTAGTCATTGGTCTTATAGTCAGGAAAAAAAACTAAATCTTGAAATAGAAACTTCACACAACATTATAGCAAAAACTGGCGTGTCTTTTTAG
The DNA here is from genome assembly GCF_963576615.1 of Watersipora subatra. Lineage (NCBI taxonomy): Eukaryota > Metazoa > Bryozoa > Gymnolaemata > Cheilostomatida > Watersiporidae > Watersipora > Watersipora subatra. Next base: position 25,528,890 of record NC_088714.1, on the reverse strand, counting down.
AATTCTAAGATCACAAAATAAATGTTATAACATGCATGACTCAGTTGTGTGTAAGACATTTTCACTTTCCACTGCTGGAGCTACCTATAGAAAGAAAAATTGTCCAAGCATCTGCTTTCATCACTAACCTGTCTTATCCTAAAAAATAGAAAGTCACAATAAAAGTTAACAGTTTTAAACGAGTTCGTTTTCTGGTATGTGCCGTGTCTATTTCATAATAAAGTCTATCCTAAAAATTCAAAAGTCAATTTTTTGTTACATGAGTGAGACACGCCATTTATTCCAAAGTGGCTACGTCTAGTTTTTTTTTAAGGTTAAATGAACCATGAATGCTGTGTTTGATCAAATTTGGTAATCAATCAGCCACTATCTGAGATTAGAAAATGATACGGCACGCTGTACCTGTCAAGGAAATATAGATGTTAGCGTGTGGTGAGCATTATGACAAGTTACTAGTGATAAATGGACAGTTACTAGTAGCGTTAGAGCATGAATAATTGTCATAGCAAGTGCTACTAGGCAAATACCAGTCTGTCAAGCGTAGAGGCAACAATTTAGCTCATACTTATGTTACTGTCATGGTCTGTTGGTTCAGGCTTCGGGTTGATTATAGGCGCACTGCAAATGGATAATATTTGATCTTGTCTGGTAGTTGCTTGTGGAACTTGCGTAGCTGTTGAATTTGGAGGATGGGCGGAGCTTGTATATCGTCTTGAGCTGTTAGTTTGGCTGGCTAGTTTCAATGATAGGATCTTCGGTATCGCTTGACTGCACGTGGTGTCTATTTGATGTTTGACTTTCGTATTCCGTAAGCATTCTTAGACAGCGAGCTAATGATAAGCATGCCATCTGAAGCATGTCATTACTTTCTCTGTTGTTTCTTATTCTGATCGCTGTTATTTCTGATGTGGTGAGTTAAATTCTTCCTAGTTATGCTGTCTAGAAATGATTGGTATGGAATGGTTAGTCGTGTTGATGAATGATGTACTCTTCTTTTCGTGAACATTTTCTTACTTCTTCCTTTAGCCTTGTCAAATGTCCGGTATATGTGTCGTGTTGTTTAAAAAAATTTATCGTGAAATTTCGTCTAGTCTTGGTCTATTTAATCGTAGTCCGAGTGGAGTTAATTCTTGAAAAAAAGAATCCGTTTTAGTCCAAAATTTTGTTCCATTTGTGTAGGTGAGAACTGTGGCTATTCGTAATATTCAAAATCTTCTACTCTGTAGTTCCTTAATGGCTCATCTCTTCTCAAAAATTCCGCTTCATTTTCTTCTATTTGTCTTGCCTGATCGTTTACTATCATGGTCAATCCTTGTACTTGTCTTGTCAATGGTGCGAGGGAGTCAGTGTCTACTTGGTTAACACTCATCGTCTTATTTCTTGTTACTGCTTTATCTATAGCTTCTAGGTTTCTTGCTTCTTTTAGAGCTTCTTGTAAAGTGATGTTTTCTTGTTTCAGGATCGATCTCTGATAACTCTCCTTTAGGCCTCCTATGAATGCGGATTTTATTACCTGATCGCGATTCACTTCCGGTAAGTCTTTAAATACTGATCGGCCTGCAGCCATGATCTCGGAATAGAAATCGTTAATCGACTTCTTCCCTTGGGTGATGTTCCATAGGTTCTTCTCTCGGAGTGGTTGGTCGACTCGGAAAGCCGATATCAATTCCTTCTTTAAGGAGCTGTAGCTCCTCGTGCAATTAGGGTTCAGCTTTATAACATTTCTGTAGGTCTCCCACGCTGGTCCAACAAGTTTAGCGGGTAGGGCTTGTGCTAGTCGTCTGTTGTCGTAGTTGTATTGAGCCATCAGTATTTCCCATCGATCTAGGTAATCTTCGAAGTTATCTCCTTCCTTGAATGGCTCTATGTTATCGACGTTTGGCACTACGCTGATGATGGGTGGTCCCGTCTTGGGTGGGAAGAATAGATCTCCATTTGATGTTCTCGGTGCTACACCAGATCCTGTGTAGCTTCCGGAGTCGTCCACGGTTGGTTTTTCACCTTGTGGGCTTTGTTCCTGGGCTTCAACATCTTCCGGGCTGAGTTGTTCACCACGTGGACTCTGGTCCTCAACGATGATTCGGTTTCTCAGTGCTCTCCTTACCATAGAAGTTGTTTTCTTAACTCTCTTTTTTACCATCTCGTAGTCGGGTTGTTGTGCCTTGGGTCAGTCTATCCGGTTTATGGGAGTAGCTCAATGCCGGCTTTGGCTGCTCCTTTCGGATATTCTTTTGTCACTGCTGGTTTGGCTCCTGGGTGTGTGACTAGGCTGTGTAGGTTCTGGTCTGCTATAACAAACTTAGTTAACATGCAACCTACGAGTAACGTGCTCTAAATTATATATAGGCACTGCTATATGTATATAGTTGACAGAATATATATGTATATATATATATATTTTTTTTTTTTAAAATTGTAATTATGTTAAGACGATTATTGAATAAGTGACAAAGACTAGGTAGTCTATTATGTCTGTCAACGAGAAAGTTATTCTATATAGGGAGGGTTGTTTTCCAAATGGTTGAAGTTCAACCGCAAGTATGAGTCTGTAACGTTTATATATCAGTAAACAGCGTAATAATATATACAGGATTAGTGCAATTAGCATATAAATGCAGTCAGTCGCTGTTATAAGTTAGCAGTTGTCAGTTCAGTATCTTGTCTTAAGATATGTCTAGAGTTATGTGTAGTCTGTGCACTATATTAGTATCTAATCGAAAGTTTATACTCGTTTAAGTTTCCTATATTAGTGTGCTTGTCTATGAGTCAAGCTGGTGTAACTTGTTTTATAACCGGTGTATTATTATTATTAGGCCTTATACGTATGTAAATGTTAGGTGTAATAACCTAGAGCTCCGTGTATCTACAGTCACTAATAGAATGAGTGTGAGCGTGTGACTGGATGAATCTGCAGAATTGCACGTACATAAGAAGTTGCCAATGTATAAATAGATCTATGCTTTCCCTGCAAACCGAAACAGTCAGAAAGGTAGATCAAGGTAGTGAGTGTCCTAAGAAATTTGTGAATTTGTACGTGTATCAAGTTCTGATCTATGTTTGCCCTGGAGTAAATCAGTCAGAAGGTATGCAATATAGTAATAACAGTGCTCAGCTGTATGTATATTCTCGATATTCACTTTCCCGCAAACGAAACAGTCGGAAAGGATATATGAGTTTTATTTCCCGCCGAACAGCAGTCGGAAATAGAGGACACTATGGCAAATGTGAAGTGGAAGCACGCGGCTGTGAAAGTTCTAGTTTTCTCCTAGGCAAATATAAATCTGGCCTCAGATTTCCTTACAATGCTAGGATCTGCAAGCCTATAGCTAGTATGCAATGGGTGATCAATCCCAATATAGGCTGCAATTACGCGTTATGAAAGTATGAATTACGAAAGGTCTAGGCGTCAGAGGATTATTTGCCTAGCTATGTGGTTATGCTTTAGCTAAACGGTACACCTAGATAAGTCACTAGATCTCAGCTAACATAGACTTTTTAATGAGTCCCACAATAGATATGTGAATATCTACCTGCCCAGTAGAATATAGCGATCAAATTAGGTATTGTAAATAGCTTAAGCAACCAGATATGAATGAAGATGAAGATGTCAGTTCTATGGTAAGCGCTATGAATAATATTACGAAAGATTTAAGCGTTCAGGGATTACCCACTTAGCTATGTGAAAGGTTGATGACCGATAAGGCACCTCCACCAAAAATGTTATATGTGTTATCAAAGTATTTGACTTACTTGACAGCACAATAACATCAATGATTAATCACTGTTAGCTCTTCTCCAATCTAGACTAACTTTACTATGGTTGATCAAGTGTAGGCAAGCCGCCTGGTTTGTTCAATGATTGATTGAAGTGTGAGTTCAATTTATGGGACTTGACCCAGATCTTTAGTGCAAGCCTCAACTAGCTAAGCTCCGATGTTGATTGTTAGCAAATAGCAACACTCTTTATGAACCGAAACCTAGTGTACAAGTAGTAAAGTTCTAGAATATGAGAAAGATAACAAATAGTGAGAAAGAACTAAGTAGTATATAAATCTCTTACGCCAACGTCAAGCTTGCGTCTGCCCTTAAAGCTCAGTCTTACACGTCTGTAAGTGTCACTGCCAAAGAGGCTGAGCTATTAAAAAACACTAGCTTTTATAGGCATTTAGGATAGCCTGAGGACGGGTATATAATGTTCGTATCATATACTATGTTGTAGGAGTAAGTCCATTGGAAGGAACACTGTCTTTGGATACATCACAGGGGGTGCGCTGAGATTGTGGCTGGATGCTAGGATTGTGTAATATTGTCTCCGTCAGCACCGTAACATGTCATGGAAAAGTACTGGCTTAGGGTGATGGTAAGTTCAGTTATTTTTGGTAGTGCTTGGTGATGGGTGGATAGATATAATTACTCCCAAATTCCTTGGCGGTTTCCATAGGCGGTGTTGACTCATCAGTTTCCAGATTGATGTATTATAATTTTGACATTTCCAATTAGGGGATCTTTTGATGTCTCTTTTAGGCGTTTCGATGCTTGTACGGCGGTTTGGCTACATTCCTGCTGTTATCATGTTTTCGGAGTATTTCCATACAACAACATCACAGTGGTATTGGCACCACTGTGATGATCTTAGGTACTGCTATGACAGTGGTGGTTCCATCAACCATACCTATAGTTTTAATACTAGTAGAACCACTGTGCCGGCACCACAGTAGAAGCCTACGCCAGAGTGAGGACAGACAGATGGTTGAAGAGCCACTCCTATCCTTCCAGAACTCAACAATCCAGATCACTAATGTTTATTAGTTAGAGGTTCCAACTTACGTAGAAAGGCTTATCACATGTAATGTGGGTCAAAATTAAAAACAGCAATGCATGTGAGCCACCAATTTGCATTGTTGTGTTTTATTGCATGCTCTGTTTTATATTTTACAATTATGCATAATATGTTTTTATACTACTAGAACTAGTGACTTGTTTTAGTGGAGAGGTAAAACAACAATGGATATTTTACACTATGGTCTAAAAAGTTGTATACTTTATCTTAATTATTTTAAGATTACTCTCCAGTGTCTTGTGTTAAAGTGGCTGACCATAGCATTTATCAACAAATGTAATATTTAGGAGCTAAGTGGGAATTTTCCTCTGTATGCACATAACTACTAGGATAATAAAATATCTGTCTAATCAGCAAGAAAAGTTTACAAAACCAAACTGCACACCTTATTGAAGGTACATACCATCCGGGTAGTCGGATCTGTTGCTTACAGCACTCCAAAAAAAACTCAGAAGTGGCAACATTTCACAATCTAATATGAATTGTGATTCTTTTTAGCAATTTCAAAAGCTATACCTGCTGCCACTAGCAATTAGAAATTTTGCAAGGATTTTGCAATGGAAAAAAACTCATCAGGCTCATCCTTGCAAAAAATTCAGTGAAATATAAGCACTTTAGAAACCACCTGTCCATTGTTCCAAACAAGAAATTGGAACGTTACAGGGTTTCTTTCATTTCAATAAGCTCGGGCCACTTTTAATTTATGCAGTAAATTAAAAGTGTGTTTTGATTAAGTTTTAAACACTTGGGCCAAAATTAGCTCTGCATACTATTGTTTGGGTGCTTACAGATTTACTTTTATCACAAATGCATTCATTCTGCCTCGACTAACACAGGTAGACTTATTATATTGATTGACATGTACCACAATGGTAAAAATAAGAGTCACTGGTAATTTGATTTTGATAATGAGCTCAAGTCTAGAAAAAATAAAGTGGAAGCTTACGAAAAGTATAAAATACAAACTATTAAGCAGGGAGTAAAAACAAACACAGAAATATTTATTTTATTAGTCAGTGGTATAAAAAAATAGTATTCAGGCAAGTATTAGTAGAAAAGTTAGTTGTAGATTCAGTTCAATGAAGTACAGTCTAAAGAACTGTGAAGGATTATGTGAAGTTTGCATACTCCCCAAAAGCATTCATGTAATCCTTTAAAACTTGGTACAGGAAGATGTACTGCTCCTACAAATAAACATGCCAGTGTGCGGTATACAGTTTGTGAATAATCTTTTCAGCCACTGTTTAGAGCTAAGTTAAAAAATAGACTCAAAACATTTTTAACCTATCAATACAATTGTAAATAGGTGAAACCACAATATGCTTTAAAGATTAACTGACAGTAAAAAATATTGTTACATTGGCAGTAGTGCATTACATTTCGTTGAGTTGTTTGAATAATATTTGTTGTGTATTTTTGCCTAAATGACACAAATTATCAACATCTTCACATTATGGAAGTGTATGAAAAAATCGCTATAATTGCTCAATATTGACAAAAACAAAAAACTTCTGCAACCCGATATAACTATAAGAAAACTGCAGTTTTTTTAACTATTTTATCTAAATTTTTTCAGGTCAAAATAATGTTAATGAAGGAAAAGTAAGTGGTAATAGGCTTTACAAAAATGATTCTTACAAACAGCTCTTTTTGACCAATTAATTTTTAAGTTGCTTTTAATTTGGAATTTTTTCTACTGCACTTCACAAGATTAACACTCACAAGTTGATCGATGTAATCCTACTAAAATGATCAAAAGTTATTTTGAAGTATATAAATAAGGCACAGATTTTTTATACATGTATATTTTTAAAATCAGCTTCAAAGTTGTATTGTATCATCTGCTATTTTGAACAACCAAAGATTATAGCATAGTAACTAGATTAAAAACGTTCAATAAACTGGCTAACTTCAGATATTGACACCGTATACCATTGGTTTATGTTTGTTAGAAAATGCTTTTTGTGACATTTTAGAGTTTGCATAAAGAACTTTTTTGTCACAATAATTGCTTTACGCTCTTTCAACATCAAAATCATAGATGGAAAAAAATATCATCATTTTATTATTATGAGTAGATGCAACCTCACAACCCTGTGAGTCAACTTCTTTCTATTTCATTCAAGATGTCAATTAAGAAAAAAACTGCCACATGTGAATGCATAGTTAGTGTACCTACAGTATATTTATTTAGAGGATTTTACTGTTCAGTTGTTCAACAATTGTACCTATCACAATTTATCCCATTTATACCAAATACCAGTATTTTTACACAGTAAAGTTTAGGCTTGGAGGCACAAGCTGCAGCTTTTATTTAATGCTACTCTAGGTATTTAAATCAAGTGACAAACAGTGATTTTCATTAAACTCACCATAGTAGGGATGAACTGTGGTCTCCTCAGTTTTGCCATAATAGTGGAGTAGTAGACATCAACCATCTGCTCTGTCTTAAGTTTTTCTATGGCATTGTAGGCACAGATAAATATCCCACATCTTGTACTTCCATCCCTGAGTAATATATACTGTATAGCTGAACAGACTTATTAAACCTGTGTACAGCGCATTGTTTTAGATCTAAAAACTGTACTGGTTCGGTTCCAACAAAATATAAGTCGTATTTACTAAGACTTTGATTTACCATATGAAAACTGTAGTTTAGCTTTTAAATTTTTACTTGCATTATAACAGTGGTTAGTGGTAAGTGTAGTAGAGATTAAACATACTTTACTATGTTTGTTGGAAAAGTGAAAATAAAGCAATTTCTAACCAACTCTGTACAAGCACATTTTAAAACATTTTAGCTGAGTGATGCCACCTATCTGGGTAAAATTTATGTCAAGCAGCATTTTATTTTTTAGAAAACAAGTGTAAAGATATTATCAGGCATTTCTGTCCAAAAATAGTTTGCACTATTGACATAGAGCCAGCTGAGCTTGCTTTCCTTATTACCACCATATTGAACAATATCTGGTCAACACCATTTTTGTAAAAAGAATTTTGCTTAAACCATAAAATCATAAGGCAGCTATTAATCATTAAACTGCTTTACAACTTTTCTCGCAGTTGATTTGCGTACTTCAAAAAAGTTTACAAAAAGCTAGTTATTCTCTTACAAGCAAGTCACACATATCTTTCCATTAGACACTTTCTGTTGAGCAGTTTCAACTTCTCTCTCTAGAGAAAGAATCATATCGGTAGTTGGTAGTGTCTCAGATGTCCAGTTCTTCAGAACTATCACTTGAACATGCTTGGCATCCTGAAAACCCATGATATTAATTGAAGTCACTGAACATAAGCATCAACGGTTTGAAAGTATTATTCATGTTACAGCATGACAATATGTATGTTGTGTGGAAAACTAATATTTTCTAAAATTCAATGCTACTAAGTTATGTAGATTAGTTTTACTAAAAAATATTAAATTCTGTTGCCTTTGCTTGTACAGCAGCTTCGGATTGATTGACAAAATTGTAAAAATTTCGAACGTAAAAAAACAATTTAAATCATGATAGGTAAACTAAAGATATTTTGCAATAATAATTGATGGATGTATTCTTGGAATTGAAACTGATAATAAATAATTCAATAGCTGTTTCATATTCAATTTAAGTGGCTCTAGTTTAATCTGTTGAGCTTTGCATTAGTAACCCTTTTAAAATGATTTCTTGTAATATTGATTTGTTTATTCACACTCTGAAGACCAATACTGGCAGCTTTAGTTTTTAGAAACATTTTGGTAAAATCACTTTACCTATCATAGCAATAGATTTTGAACTTGGTAAGGCGTAATATAGTCAGCACTACTATCATAAGTCTATGCCATGTTCTAGTCAGTTTGCTTTCATTTCTGTAAAAAAAACTATGTAAAATTGTCAAAACGAATTCTAAATAAAATTTAGTTTATGCTGATATTAACTAAATTATTATTGAAAAAAAGGTAAAGAAGAGAAAAGGTAATTGTGCAAGACTAGATAGAAGGTGAAGTGAAGATAAGTAAAAGTGACAGTGAGGCCAAACTGTTAGCTGATGAAAATAAAAAAAATTGTTCAAATTTCCTCATTTGGTTTTCTGTAAATGTTAAAAACGTTGCTTTTATATGCTACTTGTCTTTTGTTTATTTTTAGCATTTTATAGGTTATCAGTTTTATTTATCTCAAGAAATTTGCCAAAACAGTTGAATAATATTTGATAGCTTTAGGGCGCTAACTTTATTCAACTCCTGATAAATAGAAGCTTATGGCTTATTTGCTATGGTGTATAAAAAGCCAGTTTTTGCCAGATACTCTATCAAACATACAAGAATAAGACCAACAAATTTTTATACAAGAAAATTTCACACAGATCAGATCTAAAAACAACTTAAAATTTAGCAAAGCAAACAAGATATTCAATAGCTCAAACTAAATGCGAGTCAGGTTATGAGGTCTTCAAATTTAAATCACAAGCAAAATATAATGGCTTAAAAAAACTTTTTTTCTCAGCATTTAAGTGTATCACTTTATTTAGTTTGTGTTATAATTTATTTATGGTTATTTACAAATTGAAGGTAAAAAACAATATATCTGCTTCCTTGCATCACTGTGTGAGATGTATTTTGCGCTGCTAAATAGCGCTGTCTGTGCAGGACTTTCAGAACTGCGTGCGCTCAGTATTAAGAGATTTAAATGTTTTCTGAATCTTGCAAAAGTTAAACTACTGTAGTATAAACAAGAGTAACTCTAGAATTATGTACATTTTATAGTTTTGTGTCTAGATTTACTTACAAATAATCTACAGGAGAAACATATTATTTTACTGTATGTCATAAGTTCTCATCATCAAAAGTATTTAATGAGCTGTCATTGTTATTTATTGAAACACAATTTAATTGGTAATGAAAAAATGCTTGCGCTAGTTTTGTTATTTTATGATATATTTTACATTCTACAAACAATAAAAAACTGCAAATAAAACTGGAAAATTTAAATAAATTTCAAATCAGTCTACTAACAATACTCATTCATTTAGTTTTAAAATTGCTTGGTGCACTGAAGTTTTTTGATCTATTTTCTAAAAGTTGGTAAAATAAGTAAAATGCTATGTTCTTTTCAAACTAAAAAACTCTGTCTCTTTATTGAAGTTTCATTTTACACGGCAAGCTCTTTGAAAATATATACGCAATATATAAAGAATAAACACAGAACCTTCAAAATAATATAAAATTACAATAGTATGTCTGAGAGAAACAACAACAAATGTGGAAAATGTTTATTATGCTTTGGTGAGTACATACTTTCAGCTCCTCCTTTTCAAAAGAAACATTGATTAGCTTGACTCCTTCCCTGTCAGCCGAGGTCAACCTTTTAATCACGAATGGCTCCACTTCTATTGCTGTGGCATCTTTCATCGGGTAAAACGCATTCTGAAATAATAGCAAGTGGGATTTTTTTAATATTTACCTCAAGTAAAATATGTAAACTTCATAAAAAACATAAAGAATTCCAGCATTCAGAACGAGTTGAAATGGTAATTCAGTAATTACCCATTTTTTAATATTGTACACACAAATGGCTATATCGAAAAAAATTGTATAAAAGTGCAGGGAAATAAAATTTTCCAAATAAGTTTTTTTTTCAATTTTAATGGAAAATGGAAACACTGGTGCTTAAAACTACTAACTAATAAAAATGGCTTATTTTGATGTTTTATATGCCACTGATTACAAATAAACACTAACTTTGTCAGCATTTCAAGTAGGCAGCATTAAAATTTTCCAAGCAGACAATGTGACCAAATTGACATTACAAATGTTATCCCGATTAAACACAAAACTGTTGAGGTATTTAGTGCAACCTCTAAACTAAAAATAAACAAAAGAATTCTTAGCTATTTGGACTCAAACTTAATTTTTAATAATTTTTGAAATTGGTGTAACGTTATCCACAAGAAACTCTTTAAAACATGATTTTACTCAAAGTAACTCAAAAAAACTTTAACACCATGGAATTTAATACTTTTCAAGTTAATTTTTAGATAAACACTGTTTACCACAATTGAAATCTTCAGAATTTTTAGGCTAATCCCTATTTTATTTTACATAAGTAGTAAAGTTATAGGCTCACCACTAATGCAAAAACAATTATTTCAAAAAGCAATAAACTTGATAACTATAAGCAATAAACTGGATTTGTTACCTTCACAGGATTATAAGCAGCTAATAATTAGTTTTAATGTTCTAATATAAGCATATTAATCATTTTACGCTCATCATTGTTAATCAGAGAAAAAATTTGTCGAATTTGAAACCGGCTCATATTTCTATAAATTTTTCTAACAACTATTGTTTTTTCAGAAATTTATGACACAAGAAAAGGTAGTAAAAAAGTCAGAGTTGAAAGCATTTTGATACGTATTTTTTATGGTTTATTAAAAAGCTTTTAAGCCACAAAATAAAATTATTTTTTAAGCTCACATATCATCATTTTATCTTGTTAGGTGGGGTTATAGAGATCGTTTTCCTATGAGCATGGAAGGATTTTCTATAGCAATGATAGTTTTAAAGATAAGTCAAGGGTAATACCATTTCATCCAAAAAAATGAGAACATAAGATTTTTTTTAAAACATTGTCTTTCTCTATGCACATAAGATGAAAGCTGAAAAAAGTTGCCAAAGTTTTCAATCATATATTTTCGCTATGTCACTATTGCATTTTTACGATTCTTATCTATAAACTTGAAATAACAAAACTATACATGTAGGAATGGGTTAAGTCATGACTCCATTTTTAGATTGAATTTTCTTATAAATTGTCTTTTGCAATTGTTTCCTTAATATATTTGTTACTATAAGTCAATTATAAGTTGGCTTATAGCAACAATGTCAATGAATTGATAAATTTAAAAGCAAAAATGTCGATAAATTGATTTTAACAGAACTTCACTCAGGTTAGTAATCCCTTACCGGACTTGTCTCTAGCTGAACAATAACTGAGATTTCCAGTTCTAGTATTAGCTGCCAAAAATCAGGAGTGGTGTTAGATAGTGGCAGCTGAGTGGCTATCCATTGTTTCTTCTCTTTGTAACCCTACACAATTAAAATTATCTTCAAATATAAAAAAGTAAATATAATAGATAGATACCATTATAATATGACAAAATTTTGAGAAACTAGTTTAGTGCAAGAACAGCCAAACCTGCAGCTCATGCTGATGTTTGCATGCATCTGTATTGCTATAGTACTGTGTATTCTAAGTGCATGTTCCAAAGGGTGATGGTTGATCAATTTATTGCACAACCAATATAAATAGGAAAAGGCTAGATGGTGATTTGTTTCTGCTCAATTATTATTGTTTACCATGATTAAAATGATTCATTGGTGTGATTTGGTTTTTGCTAAACTAAAGAGCATATAATTAATAATCACTAGAAACTTGATGATGCAATAGTTTCATTTTTTTCAAGTTTTCGGTCATCTGCCCACTATAACATTGTAATTCAGACAGTTGAATAAATCTCTAACATAGCATACCTATACAAGGGCATGTACTTGTATATGTATGCACATAAGTTGGATACACATGCCTGGGCATACTCATGGTAGCTATATATACAGTTAGTTATTTAGCGAGCGTGTTATGTAGACTGTGTATACTGTTTTGTATGCATTATGCTAAAGATTCACTTAAGCTTTAGCAACTGCTATGAGTAAACTAAATCATCTTCGCACAAAACAAGTTTGAAAAAGCTGTTTATTAATATGATGCTAATTACAGACAACAGCATTTTATACAAAATCGCTAATGATACACAATGTAGAGCCTGACAACACCTGATAGGCAAGTGTGTTCAAGTATTTCAAGACAAGTATGGGCGGCCTAGCAATATTCCTGTATAGGAAACGACAATAGGTAAAATAAATATGTCAATAAAAGACCCCATCATTGGAATTATATAACTCAGTAACTATCAGCTAAAGTGGCACTAGTAGTTCATAAGTCAGCAACACTTCTACTCACATCAACAAGAACTGCGTTTACAAAATTTCCTTTGGAGTAGTTCTTCAGATATGGCATGGATGAGTCAGCTATAAAATATACAATGTACATTTTAGTCTGCACTATTGCCTTGAAATGAAAAATATCAGGAATAACTAGCATTTATTTGTGCAGATAGGTGTTGTTATATTTCGTTTGGACTTGCAAAGTAAAGTCTAAATCCAAATAAATTTCAGGTCTGTCTAATTTGACCACGCCGGAATCTAAACATTTGCTTGCAGTATCCTAAGTTAATTTAATCAGCAATTTACAGCTACATCTTACACTAAGCTGACTATTTCTTTAACAAACACAGAAAAGTATAAACTGAAGTCATAGAGTTCTAGTAACAAAAAATCTGAATTAATGGCAAAAGTAAGTTTGATATAAAATTACACACCACATTTTTAAGTTTTCATCATACCAAAAAGTTCAATTTACAGATTAACTGCTTGCTTAGGTTTTTATCAAATCTCATGTGATTCATAGACAAAATAAAGCTACTAGGTCAAATGAGATATCAAAGAGTTCCAAAACTAAAAAAATTGATTTATTTGTGACCACCACAACATTACTTCCATATTTACCTTTCAGAATGTTGATGATGATGTGGTTCTATTTTAGAATAAAAACTTACGTGGAAGTATCTCAGAGAATCTGCTTTTATCTTGATTTATTGGAAGCTTTGCAGTTTCATAGCTAAAGCAATGGGAAGCTGTTCTTTTCATTGCATGCTAAAAGTGCACAAACAATATTTATGCATTTCCACTGTTAATGTGCTAGACAGGTTACCACCAAATTACTGCATTAAAACTAGAAGCTGACATACCTCAAACTCTAAACATATAACATCTTTGCTCTCATCTTCCCGCTGCAGGTATGCATGAATCTTTGCTTCCAGGTCATAAGGCTGACAGATGAATGTCTCAGTTGTTAGTGACTCATAGAGAGCTTGGTGTAACAGCACATATTGTTCCTGAAACCAGTATTTTTAACTTTTTATCAAAGCTCTTGTTTTTTTCTGCCTATCTTTAAACAAAACGAATAATGATATTATGTGGGGACAAATGTTCTGTTCGCTACAGTTAATTAGTAACCCTTAAACAAGCATGCTTTGAAATCTACCAGAGACATCATACTGCGTTAGAAGTAAGTTTTAAATCTCAAAAAGACTCTGCTCTAACAAGGTAACTTTGAAAAATAACTTTGACAACTTAACTTTATCAGAAAAGACACAAGAGTTAAAAGAAGGAAAATATTTTTCAGTACTAAAAAACTACAGTTTGCTTTTTAACTTTGTAACTTAAAACTTGAAACTTTTAATTTGAAAAGCAATGTATTAAAAGTTAAGAGTTCCAATTTTTTTACAGAAAATAAAAACGTAACTTACTGTTAAAATGTCAAATGGCAATCGGACTTGACATTTTATACAATTTATATTATCCCGAAGTATATAGCAATAACTTAGTGTTGTCTGCTTACCACAGTTTGTATCATGCATGGTCTTCTATCTCTCATCATTTTCACACACTCAAACATGTTAACAACACCCTCGGCTTTAGCTTGGTTAATCAAGTAGTCCAGGGCAATGTAAGTACCAGATCTCCCTACTCCCGCACTGCAAGTATATTATCACAAATTAGAAACCTAGATTAGTAAGTCTGCTGCTCCAGTCTGGCATTTGGTCAGATGTTTGCAATATCAGTGAAATAATGCAAATGAGAAATTTTGGAATAAGTGTTTTAAACTTGAATTACCCTCGTTCTATAACAGCAAAAACACACTTTATTTACAGTATCAAAGTCAATTAATCAAGTGACTAGTTCAGTTCACATTTTTCTACTGCCAATATTTGCAAGAAATCAGGAAACTTGAAAAAAGAATGTATGATTATGTTTTCCCTTAATCATTAGTGTGCAGTGTGCAATGAGTAAAGAACTGTGTTTATTTTATGAAAAATGATCAGAAAACCGTTATTTGAAGAATATAGCTAGACCAGACAAAATGTCTACATAAAATAGGCAATTAAAAACACATATCAGTCAGAAGGCCGTCATTTGGGAGAAAATAACCTCGTACTCTGAACACAATAGTTAAAAATATAGCTGTAAAGTTCATTACAGAATTTTATGTTTTAACAAAAGTTTTTAACGATCACATCTTGATTAGATAAAAAGATTTTTGAAACATATCTAGCCTGCTGGTTTAGTATAGCAGTATCGGTGCGTTTTTAGTTAATTAAAATCTGTCAAAATGTAGAAATTTAGTATCAAGATTTTAATAGCTGTAGCTGGAAGGCAGATATATGTCATACATACTTTAGAAACATATATTATAGATGCATGGCCAATATATATTACATAATATGTATATATTACATAATATGTATATATACATATATGTTGTTAGTAGTTGTCAACAAGGCAACCCCAAACAAAGATCTGTCAGACTAGAAACGATTCTAGATGCAAACTGTACAAGGATGCGACGAAGACCATCCAATACATCATCAGTAGACGCAAGCAGCTAGCAGGAAACGCATACACTGATTGAAAGAATCATGTTGCAGGAGTTGTGTACAAAAAGTCTATTTGATCAGTATGGCCTTAATAAACCACAACACTTGTGGGAAGCTCCCGGTGAAGTCGAGAATGACGGCGCTAAGATCCTCTGGGACTTTTGCATCCGGAATGACAAGCGTGTACTAGCAAACCAATCAGATATAGTGGAGATGGAAAATTATAACAAGAAGGCTACTATAATAGATATAGCAGTACCCAATGAATACATTATAGCCAGCAAAGAAAAGTGGAGAAATATTTCCCTCTTGAAAAATATATTGAAAAATACTGAGATGTAAGAACGCCCCTAATCGTAGTAGTCATTGGGGCACTGGGTGCAATAACACCTGCACATAACATGTGGCTTGCCCAAATTACCAGCAGCAATCAATTCAAATGAGTTGCGGAAAGTGCGCTTTTGGGAACAACTAAGATCTTAAGGTGAGTGCTCAAACTCCCAGGTGTCCAGTAGGGCACCCGAGATAGAGCAGAAGTTACCACTTGTATGGGTTAACCAGGGTGAGGAAACAATTTTATATGGATAGAAAAGATAACATGTATATACATGTATATAAAATATACTATATATATATATATGTATATATATATATATATAGGAGATATATATATATATCTCTCTTTCTATATATATATATATATATATAAATATATATATATATATATATATATATATATATAGAAAGGAGAAAAGGAAAAGAAAAAAAAAGGTAGAGAAATATCTCCCTCTTGAGAAACATTGAAAAATGCTGGAATGTAAGAACAACTGTAAGCCCAGTAGTCATTTGGGCACTGGGCGCAATAACACCGGCGCATAAAATGTGGCTTGCCCAAATACCAACAACAATCAACTCGGGTGAGTTGCAGAAAAGTGCACTATTGGGAACAGCTAAGTTCTTGAGGCGAGTGCTCAAACTCCCAGGTCTCTGGTAGGAGACCTGAGTTAGAGCAGAATTTACCACCCATACGGGGTATCCGGGGTGAGGAAACAATTTTTTATATATATATATATATGAAATTGTTTCCTTACCCTGGTTAACCATACGAGTGGTAACTTCTGCTCTATCTCGGGTCCCATACTGGAGACCTGGTAGTTTGAGCACTCACGATTTTAGATGCAGACTGTGCAAAGATGCACCTAAGACCATCCGATACATCATCAGTGGACGCAAGCAGCTAGCCAAAAACGCATAAGGATGTACAGTATAATATTTGTGATATCTAGTAGTATCCAAATATATATCATATGCTACGGCTATATTGATGTTTTTTCTATGCTATGGATACTTTGTGCACACACTTCTTACACTGAGTTAAACCCGCACACTTACAAATATACAGATGTTTTCTATTAACACCGTTGAATGTCATGATTGCATGAGAGATCATGGTATATAATGTAACATTTATAAACAAAGTTATAAACAAGCCGGCTTTAGACCGATGGAAATGGCTCTTATCATAATAGAGATTTAGACTAACTTAAGTTACTAGCTTAAGTTACTCAAATTCATTGAATAAACAAATTAGTCAATGGAATCTACATTGTATATGGAATGCTACTGTTTATAAGTTGTTTAAATATCAGATGAATTTTTGTAGCATATGAGAAAGAAATGTTTTTCAGCAGTATGTTTCTTCTATGCTTCGAGTTTTCAAATACTTGATTTTTGCATTGACTGGAAGTACTGAAAAATAAACAAACATCTCCAGTCAAAAGTTTGACCTTAAAACGTTGTACATGTTAAATAAAAATAACTTTTCAGTGCAAATTATTTATTATTATCTGTGCAACAAAAAGCATTTAGCTAGTCAGTAACAAAAGTACAGAAGTCTCTCAAAAAACATACCAAATAATTAAACTAAAACACAAACCCGAAACAAAAAGCCTTTTTTAGATATGTAAAAAGGCATTTGGAAAAAATGCTCAGTAACTTTTCATCCCAATAATTAGTTGCTATTTATCTCGTTTTCACTTCTGTTTTCCTTAATGCTTTTAGGTGCAAAGGATGTAGATAATGTAAATTTTTTATTGCCAGCATCAATAAAAATGGTAATATAAAGAAACATGAATATATGCATGTATATATATACATGTAGGTATAGCAATAAGAGAAAAATGAAAAAAACTTAGCTAAGAGATAATGCAATTTGTTTAAGTGCAAGATGCTCTTTTTAAATAGCATGCAGCAAACTTTCAGCAATTTACTTTCTCCAAGAGTTATTTTCAGTTAGCGTATACTCATAATATTTTCTGTCGCGGATGTTTTGGCCCTACCTCACTTTGTAAAATGTACTTTTAGCATGACCACTAACTTTATTTTAAATAGCATTGGAAATAATTTTCATAATGAGCTAAAATACAAAACAGTCAATCTATCAGTTGTAAAACTATCTTTGATTCTGAATAGAGTAAAGCAAATTATAGCACTGAGAAATTAAAAGCTTAATTGTTTTCATTTTACTCCTGTGGTGTTCAGTCTAATAAGAACCTTTGCAAATACATGTATATATTTTCTTAAAAAAAGTTGGGCTGTCAAAGATTTGGAATGCAAGTGACTAAGAATTGCCACACAGAAATAAGATGGGAGAAAGAACATCTCAACCTAGATTTAGCTATAAAGGATATAATTCTAAATTTTCATTCATAACTCAGCCTTAAAACTAAACATATGTACATGTATGTGCAAAACTTGGTGTGTATCATGGTAATATCTGTGTCACACCTGCAGTGAATAAGGAGAGGCCTGTCACTTGTATGATTGGTAGTAGTTGTCACTAGCCGGTGGAAGGACACAAAAACTTCAATGTTTGGAACTCCATGGTCTGGCCAAGTTAGGTAGTTGAAATGCGGGATGACTCTTGATTTGCCATTCTGAAAAAGTAAGAATAAATCTCTTTTGAAATGTAAGCAATAACGATAGTAATAATTTTGATAAAGTTTGACTAAGTATTCGCCATTTTATTTTACTAACTTATGTAGTGGGATATTTTTTTTGAAGTCAAAAAATTGTTTTGTTTTTAGTTTTTTAGTCCAGTTTTTTTCTAACAATAATTTTTAAAGAAAAAATCACAATTATGCACTTACATAACCAACTTCTAAAGATTTACTAAAACCTACTAACCAAGGTAACTTGTATTTGGTTCATAGAGAAGTCTGAGTAGATCTCACTCGCTTTTAGTTCCACTTGAAAGTCGCCAAAGACCTCTACATGTCCTTTACTCAGTGGCCAGTACTGCTTGCATTTCATCTACAATTATTAACACTTTATAGCCGATGTGTGACTTGAAAGCATACAAATGAGTACCACATAGAAAGTCTCCTGCGACTAGAAACAGCAATATGTGTAACGATACCCAGTCTAAGGGGTCTGTCTTGGTGCACAACCCCAAATGTGTGAGTCAATATACTAGTTGCTAGTCTCTATTTATATTATTATTAGAAACATAAGCAACTCACAAAGTAGTTAAAAACTTTTTTGAATTATGTTAAATACAAGCTGATAACTGACATTTAGTCGCCATATGTATGTTTCTTTCAAACAGCTTACTTTGGTGTTGTAACATTTAACAAAAGTTTCATCATATTACTGGCTGAAGCATTGATCCACTTTTTACATTCTGGGCAAGCAAGAAAAACAACGGTTTTACTCTCTGCAACACACACTTTAAGTAGTCTCTGCACAATGACAAATTAGATACTTTAACTTTTAAAAAAATCTACACTATAAGTAAGTTTCAACAGTTTAAAATAAACTGCAAACTCTTGCACCTTTGTTTGTTCAATAGCCCGAGTAACCATGACAATAGCACTTGGTTGCTGCTGCCATATCATTAGCCAGAAATCCTTAACGACAGCGTCAGTAAATGGTCCTACAAATGGAAGAAAAAGGATAAAGATAACATATTACATTCAATATAAAGTAGTTGCACTACCTTTCCAATTATATTTTAAAATAATTGCTAAAAGGAAACAAATTTGCAGACATTTTTAACTTTCTGTTTGTCATTTCTTCATCATATTTTTTGTCTGAATATTAATAGCTTTGAAGGTTCTTTGAGTCTTAAAAACCACCTGCTAAAATTATATATTTAAATAGAAATGATGTTCATAATGGAACTCAGGTTTTTTACAACAAATAAGAACATACTAAAACAGAACATACAATTTTCTAGGTAGTTCTGAAAAGGTAACAAATAAAACAAAACTCAATATATATATATATAGCAGAATGTATAATGTAGTAATGCAGATGCTCAGATATATGTAGATGCACTTCAAGAAACAAGTCTGTCTATTCTTACAAAAGCTTAAAATAGATAACACGGATACTTAAATGTAGATGTCTTATGCTATCTTTAGTAAACACATCACTCAAATCAAGAATGGTTGTAGTTGTTGCTGTAAATTACTTACTGAGTACTAGAATATGTAATTAAGTCTTTCTCTGAACAACAGTGCTTCATGAAATTGTTAGAAAACTGTATACTGCTTTCATGCATTGTTTTGTTTAAATACTGACAAGATGCAAAGTATTTACATGTAGCTCCAATTAATGAATACTTTCACAAAAAATAATAATTTTTTTACATAAATTTACTGACTTTTCATTTATATAAGAAAAATGATTTTGGCAGATCTAAAATTACAACAACTTCACACAAAATGTTGCCAGAAATCTTGTTGGTAATTCAAAACCCACAATGTTAGCATAGAATATGTACCAACATGGAATGTCTTACACTTGTCTACTTGCAGTTTGATATTGAATTAGTTGTTAAGTTTCTCTATTTTAAGAGAAACCTTACAATGTGGTTGTATGTTTTATCATAGCAGTGATTCACCAATAAAATATAAAATATAGCCCTGGTAGTAAATACCTTGAGCAGCAATGTACTGAGCCTCTCTGCCATAGCCCTACAAAATGTTGATATTTATTATTAGCTTGTCAAAACTTACCAAATTATTGAGCTGTCAATATTACAAATCGAAATTAATATATATATATTTATATATACATATATATATAAAATCTGCTCTAACCCGAGTTTGAGCAGAATTTACCTCCCATACGGGGTGTCCGGGATGAGGAAACAATTATATATATATATATATATATATAAACAATCCACATAAGCAATCCACATAATAGTTAAAAGCTTTTATGAATTATGTTAAATACAAGCTGATAACTGACACTTAGTCGCCACATGTACGTTTCTTTCAAACCGCTTACTTTGGTGTTCTAACATTTAACAAAAGTTTCACCATATCACTGGCTGAAGCATTGATCCACTTTTCACATTCTGGGTAAGCAAGTAAAAAAACGGTTTTACTCTCTGCAACACCCACTTTAATTAGTCTCTGCACAATGACACATTAGAAACTTTTTTTTAAATCTACACTTTGTGTGAATGTTTTTTAAAAGAACATAAAAGAACTGTTAGGTTTCCTTTGCTTAGCCACATACCTGTGGCTGAACAAAGGAAACCTAACGGCCAATACAAAGTCGCTGATCATGGCAGCCCAGGAGCAAGTGCTCCCAACAAGGCAACTCTAGACAAAAATCTATCACACTAGAGACGATCTTAGATGCAGACTGTCTAAAGAAGCACCTGAGACCATCCAACACATCATCAGTGGATGCAAGCAGCTAGCAGGAAATGCATACACTGAGCGGCTTAATCATGTCGCAGGTGTTGTGTATACCTATAGGTCTATGTGACGAGTATGGCCTTAATAAACCACAACATTGGTGGGAAGCTCCTGGTAAGGTCAATGAAAATGACCGCGCTAAAATCCTCTAGGACTACTACATCCGGACTGACAAGCATGTCCTGGCAAACCAACCAGATATAGTGGTGGTGGACAAGGAGAACAAGAGAGCTACTATAATAGATATAGCAGTACCCAATGACTACAATATAGCCAGCAAAGAAAAAGAAAATGTAGAGGAAAATCTCCCCTTGGAGAAGAGATTGAAAAATGTTGGAATGTAAGAACAACTGTAATCCCAGTAGCCATTGGGGCACTGGGTGCAATAACACTGGCACATAAAATGTGGCTTGCCAGATACCAACAGCAATCAGCTCAGATGAGTTGCAGAAAAGTGCGCTATTGGGAACAGCTAAGATCTTGAGGCGAGTGCTCAAACTTCCAGGTCTCTGGTAGGAGACCCGAGTTAGAGCAGAAACTACCATCAATACGGGTTAACCGAGGTGAAAAAACAATTATATATATATATATATATATATATATATATATATATATAGGCTACATCTATAATTACATATCATTGCTATAAGTGTAGTATTGAACAAGTTAAACTTACAAAGTTTCCAAAGAAGAAGAATATTTGTTTGTCGCTCTGATAGCAACAAGCTGATTGCAATTATATTGCAATATTAGATCACTTTTTTACATTGCAGTACTTTTGCTATTCTTCATGCGCTTAGATAAGAGTGAAATGAAAGCTGTTTTTATGCAAAGACCTTAAATCACTGAATACAAAGTATATGTAATAGTAGGAAGCTTGAAAGAGGATCACACAGCATAGCATTGTATCATATTTTAATAGGAATTTATAATTAACTAACCTTCATAATAGATGCATTTATAAAGTCTGACTCACTCGGATCTGTTCTCTCCAAGCAAACTCTGTATTTATCAGCTAAAACAATTATAAATTACATAACTTGATACTGTTAGTATTAATTTTTTCTTTTATGTTGTGAAAATGTTTTATCCACTGGAAATAAATTACAGAGTAACAAGTGGGACTTGCGCTATTTTTGCACTTAAAATGACATCTTAAATCTTGATACTTACATGGATACAGCCCCTTGTATCTACACTTTCCTTTGTTCTCAGCTGTTAAAGCAACATTCATTGTAGGAGCAGGCAGTTTGTGAAGTTCCTACAATATTCTGAGCTGCATATTCAAATATTCTTTACCTGAGCTACTGAGTATTATCAGTATAAAAACTGTTCACCACATCCTAGCTACGTTAAAACTTATAAAAATTGAAATCAAACATCTTTTTTTTTTAACTGGAACCGGTCTCTCACTTCTAAACGCCCAAATCGCTCATTTTTGAAATATTATTGGGCAATCAGGATAATTTCATGTGCGACAAATATGCTATAATATAGCCTTAGTTAGTGAACTGACCACTTTATACTGTTCTTCAATAAGTTCAATATTAGTTTTGATGTGAAACTCCAGCTCATCAACAGCAATAGCCTTAGTCCTATCTTCACTTCTTGTGGGGTTTTCATACAACATCTCATCATTTGCTTGGTCACCTTCAGCTGTAATACTACATTATCAGTCCAGAGAAAAATACAAAATAGGCTAAGAGCATAAAGGGTGCACTGCACTCTTCACACTATTAGGATATGATTACGCTGATACACGATTGTTTCACCTTAAAAGTGGAACAGGGTGATTTTTCACCTCATCATACAACTTTTATTTTACCATACGATCTCAACAAAATTTGCATCGGTGTGCTTATTACCTGCGTCAAAATAACAAAGACACCAAAATGCTGTTCGCCAAAAGTATTTTACAACACCTTAAACAGACACGATGATCAGTTTTTCTCAGCTCAGATATTCTCAAGTGTAAAACAGTAAAGTTTTATCTTCAGAACCAGTAGTGAAGTTTGAGTTGCGATCCTTTCATGCAGAAGGTTCAGTGATCAAACAACTTATTTTAATCTACTAACAAAAATCCACTTAATTATGAAAACAGCATGGCTCGAGGTTTTCTGCTGAATTAGTTTGAAAAAGGTTTTTAAAATGTTGTCTGAAAATTATAGTGCAAACGGAAACAAAAATTGGTAAGTACTAAAATTTTAGCAATAAAAATTTGAAATTTAGCAAAATAATTAAAAATGCATAATAAAACTTAGCGTTAAGTGTGTAGCTTTAGTAAGTTAAACCCGTTTGAAGTTAATTCAAATTTTTTGTTATACGTACATCTATGCGAAGGTAAGAACTCTTTATGGTACCTAATCCTGCTCATAGCACATTGTAGCACTGTGCTTTATTACATATCATAATCAATAAATTCACTAAATATAATAAAGTTTTCGTAGGTAACTAAATAGTTACTAAGGTTAATATACTATTTTGCTACTAATTTCTAATATGTAGAGCGCTTATATAGAAGTTTAATGATTTTTAAATTTTTACCAGTTGATGTTTCCATTATATAACTACTCTGGTTTTTATACCCCTATATATGATTTTATCACTTCACGGTGCCAACCCTGAACAGCGCAAAATTGTATTCTGAGGATGCACTGTACAAGGAATTTATTTTTTTGCCTTGCTCTTGTCTTGGTTCAGGGTTAGGTGCTGCACACAAGGAGGAATTTGATGCTGATGTCAATGGTTGATTCAGCACTCGACTAGGTGCAGAAACTTCATCAGAAGGTGAACTTTGTCCTTCATCCAGGCAATAAAGTTCTGTTAATCCTTTTAAGTCCTTCTTATCATTGTTTGCAGAATGTTTTCTACGCCTAGAAAGTATTTTAAAACACAATTTAAAATATTTAGTTATGTGCTGAATTTTCTTGATTTTTGACATTGTATATTCATCATTGTTGTATCTTTATTCATAGAAAAAGTATTTTTAACAACCTGAAGTCTTCAGTTTGTTAAAGATACTTTTTCAAAACTAAGCCATTATAGAAGCATTTATGCTCGATAATGGGCAAAACCCATTATGGCCAAGTTTTCTGGATGTTTAAACAAATAGCAACAAGAGTGACATGAGATAGCAGCTAAGAGTTCATTAAATATATAAAAACTACACGTAGACGAACAAATATTTTACCATTCAAACATAGATTAGTAAAGATTTCATTAAGTGCTTTTAGCATTATAGACTGAACTATTTTGACAAAGCAGCTAGATCAAGATAAAACACTGACAATTTTTATTGTACCTAGTTGTCACTTTTGAATAGCATCAAGTGTGACTGCTAAGCAACATTACATTTGTTTTCAAGTCAAAATAAAGCTGTTGAATTTCTTTTTAGCAAACCTTACAAAAAATTAGGAGTGACATATTTAATTGCAAGGTGTTCTTACCTCCATATTAAAAATATGGTTCCACCAATAGCAAGGAGAGCTAGAGTGCCAACTATGGCTCCAGCAATGGTTCCAGTTGAATTTGATTTAGATGGCACTAGAAAATAAATATTTCATATTGTCAATAAAAAATTTTTTGAGTACTATTGTGCTAGACTCTGTCTTTTCAATATTTGTTTTAGAAAAAAACTTGCTTAAGAGCGTTTAATGTTGCTTTCCGTAACTTGCTTGTTGTATCAATGCTTTCAGAAGAATGTAGATATAATTTTAGGGGATTTGTTTGAACTCTTCTGCATTAAAAGTAGTGCCTTCTTACTTGTTGTGGTGAAGGCTTTTACATACTTCATCAGCTGTGAATAATTGGTTTTTCAAGGTAATATCTTGCTTTACTATTGTTGAATACTATCAGCACCTGCGCGAATGTGCCACCAAAAACTTCTACATATACTGCAAGCTACATATATTTACTATGGGGATAAACTGTGACTGGTTGAAAGATATAGGAACTGTATTGTTTAAAAAACATGCAAATTTTTTATAATTCATTAGATAACCAATTGAGACTTAAGTTATTGTTTGAGCTGCAGAATTTAATCATAAAAATATCAGTTATTACTAGTTAGGTCGAATTTATTTGGCTCTAAATAGTAAAATCTGCTTTATAATTTATTTTGAACCCATTTTTACTGTAAAAATGAACCGACAATATATTTAATAAATTTATAGCTAAATAAATTTTTACTAACAATTTTCCATGCCAATTAATTCAGAAGTTAGTTACAAACAATTACTTTTTATATTATTGCTGATGAAAAAAATTGTTGAACTTTTTAATTGTACAAAATTGAATCTAGTGAAATGTGTGTTGGTTAACAATTGTTAGTGAATTGTTTCTTAAACCTAAATAAAGTACAAATAATTAGATTGAATTCAGTGCCAAATACAATTGGTTGATTAAGCAAGGTCAAGTTCTATCAGATGT
The DNA here is from genome assembly GCF_963576615.1 of Watersipora subatra. Classification (NCBI taxonomy): domain Eukaryota; kingdom Metazoa; phylum Bryozoa; class Gymnolaemata; order Cheilostomatida; family Watersiporidae; genus Watersipora; species Watersipora subatra. Next base: position 25,503,375 of record NC_088714.1, on the reverse strand, counting down.
TATTAAACATACCTGTAACTGTTTGTGGTTCAAAGACCATAATGAGTGGTTCATATCCGTCCTGCAATATTAAGCCATTTTATGTCCTCAAGCTTGAATAGTTTCAAAATAAATGCCCTTTTTCTAGATGTAAGAAATGACTATATATAGCATAGTTTTGCAGAGGCTTTTCAGATATGTACTGAATAATGACCAAACTAGATATGAAGCCTTTAAAGAAAAATTCAACTTGAAGTACTTACATCCACCAAAACTCGTACTGCCAAATACACGTCATATGTTGCCCCAAAATTAAGAGAAGGATTTCCATCGGATCCGTCTCCTGCTATAAACTTGTATTCAACCCCAATTTCGGGTGCAGGAATCGTTTTAGCAACATAGCAATTTTTGGCTGAGATTTCAGGGCAGGTAGCTTCAGTGGAAGATCTTTTTTCCCGAGACTGTTCTGACAGCATGACTAGGTATTCACTGCAAACAATATGCACTTCAATTTGCAACTTTCAAATTATCTGTTTTTCATCCGCAATATTTAGTGAATCAGTTAAAGTTTACAACCTTTAAGTCTATAGTAATAGGAGCTATTGTTGGAAGTCCATGCAAGAAAGGCACCAGTTGAACTGAAGGTGCTTCTGAGAGATGGAAACTGATGGTGTTTCTAGATTCATTTTTATTTAATGCTAGCCAAAATTGATATAATTTTGATATAACTTTGAAACAAAACTTTAATTTACCAAATATATTTGCTGTATTTGAGTGATGTCAATCTATAATTTTGTTGATACTTATGATAACAAGGAAACTGTTTCTTACCTGACATCTACATTTTCTACCAATACGGGTCTGATGGTTATTGTCACTGTTGGGAGTTTAGCTGTTTTTGGAGGTTGATTGATAGTTGGTTGCATGTTTCCTGCATCTTTCACTGCAGTGAATCAAAATAAATTGGCCGAAAGTGAGTTTATCAATAGCCAATAACTAGGTGTGAATGCATAACTATCAACTCACAGCATCAAAAATGGGCACAGGAGTGCAAATTATTAGTTTTTACTGCACTGCAAGGGCATATCTAGATTCAAAACTAGGACAAGTATGCTATTTGTATTAATACAATTTGGTTAAATTTGATGACACAGTTATTAACCCACTTATAGGAATAAGCAGAACATACAGACCAAATATGGTAAACGTGTCGTGCTGTTACTGCGTCTCAAAAACTCGCTATTTTACATTACACTAATATTTGATAAAAAATATCAATTTCTAGACGTAATATAAAAACATTAAAGTAATTTTAAAATTTGGTTTACAAAAACCAGGGTGCTTCTAAAGCAGCTCAAAGGTTTATTAAATAATTGAATTCATACAAGTTGAAAGCATCTTCACAGTATTAGTCACACAAGGAAAATTAGCAGTTGACAGATTAACTGGCAGATTAACTGCCAACTTCATCAGAAATTAAATAAGGCAGCTCCAACAACTTTTATTTTTTTTCAAGGAGGCGCGATTTCTTTAGCTTTTAGCACAAAGCAACACCTTTCGGACAATCGTTTCATATTGTAATTTATCGGCTAATGGTATTGATGGTATTTAAAACTTACTAGCATTCATATCCTTTTCCTTTAACGTTACTAGACGGCAGCTTTATAAATTTTTACCGAAAGCGCCATAAATGTTGTTTCCACACGCAACCGATAAACAACATTTTGGTCATTTCCCCAGCCAAAGTGTTAAAATCAAGCAAAAATGATGTGATATCCGAGATTTTGACCCTCAATAAATGATACTGCCATGGCAGTAGCGGCAGTATAGGAGGATATGGCTCTTACAATAACTAACCATCAGTCGCCTAAACAAGTTTTATGGAGTCTTCATATTAATTGTAAATTCTAGCAGGAGTTTAAAAGTTCTAAATTGCTTCATAGAACTTACACTTCAACTTGGTGTAGCTGTAGGTAGTTGTAGCATTCCCTTGTCCAACTGAGTTCTCAGCCTTAGCTGAACAATTTATTTTTGTTGCAGACGGTAAGTCGAGAAAATTTCCAAATGCGTTGCCATCTGACAGAATAACCTTTTTTTCTTGACTGGTGTAGCAGCTCAACTATAACAACAAATAGGCATGTCTAAGCAACAGACGACAACTACTCTCACCATGAAAATGGAAATAATAAAATTAATTACACTTATATTTATCATCCAATAAAGTTTATCTAGTAATTACATCTGCATGCAGCGAAGCATATTTGATAACAATTCTAGTTCTTCAATGCTTGAAGAGGTATGACTGTAATAAATAGATCCTTAGGTTTTTATGTTATTGTGTTATATACATTGATGCTATTAAGATGCTTTGACCCATGAACATGCTTTACATGAAAAAACAATCAAAGTTGGGAAGCAACTAGAATACTTATATAGCAATAGGAAAACTTACAGTATAACCTTTGATGATACCATTTGGAACTTCTGGCTGTGAAACATTGATGGAGACACTATTTGAAGTTGATTGTATAGCAATGATATTTGGCTTTCCAGGCAGCTCTGAATACAAATAAAGTGTTTTTTTTTAATTAACTGTAAAAAATCTAAATGTGCTAGATTTGTAACCGTAACATATTATAAACTATATTTTATTTTAAAGTGTAGCAAATTATTGTGGACTTCCATATAATTGGACATGCGCTAAACATATTGCTTCCATAATAGAGGCTAAATTTGGAAATTTAATATTTTAACTATTGACACATATCTCAATTATTTTAATATATACAATTATCCACGACACTTTACAACAATGTTTTGCCTTCAACAGCAACATGGGTGCTAAATATAAATATATTAAATGTAAAATTTTACAGCTGTTAAAATAATGTAAGCTAATATATTTGACACTGTTTATCAGCAAATCAAATGTTGGCTGGTCTTATTTTTGGAGCTAAAGTAGTAACATTTTATATTAAAATACATGATAGACATTTATTTTAATGACAGAGTGTTAAGCTTCTTTAAGATTGTCTAAAAATATTTTGAACTTTCTATATAGGTTTCTAATTTTTGCTAAATGTGGTTTCTAAAAACTAAATTTACTTATTCTCATTACTTTGAACATCAGTTGCAAAAAGCATGAAGTTGTATAAATGTTTGCATGAGAAGAAAAGCTTACCTGTTTCACTTGTGAGAATATATTGGATGCTCTCTTTCTTTAAGTTGGCATTGTTAACAGCTGTTATTATCACTGAATAGTTAGTGAAACCTTGCAAACCATGTATGATGATGGTCCCATGAGTCTCTGTAGTATCATTGTAAGGTTGTGATCCATCACGGCTAACAGTGATGACATAGTAGGTGATGTTATCACAATAGGGAGTGGACTCCTAGAATATCAGCCAAGATCACAATAAGTTAGGTTGTAGTAAAAATCAATTAGTTTTAGCAGATGCACCTTCTTGAATATAAAATAGACCAAATTTGTTGCAATGTGGCAAATTTTACGACATGAAACCTGTTGGTATGTTGTTTTGAAACAGCATAATAACGTGTTTCCAAGTGAAAACCATCAAAAAAGTAACTACCAAACTTTGAGACACTTTCTAAGTCATCTCAGAATTATTTCATGCAATACGAAAACTTGAGGCATAAATAAGTTACCTCAAAAGAGATGTTGAGATGAGCTGATGAGTTTCGAAATGAAGTAACGTTAAACTTTGGACTTTCTGGACCTAAAATAATTATAGAGCAGTTGATGTGGAGATTGCTGAAACAATGTAAAGGTTGAAGTTGCTGTGATGTATGGTCAGATAAAAAATTCCAAGTTTCCCATTATTGTGAAAGCATTATACCTGTAAAAACATCATGGAATAAACAAGCTTCTGGTAATACTCCTCCATTAAAGTAAACTTATTAAAACTGTAAGATTGTTCTTTACAATTCTTATCAACAAATGTTACAACATCGATTGCACATGCTCACAAGTTTTTAAAAGTGTTGAAAAGCAATTCTTCTCTGCTATCACAAGACCTATTTTGATTGCTTTAAGCACTTGCACTCAATAACATGGGCTTATTTGACTTTGAACTTTAAAAAAAAAATTGATTGTGTGCTTATCTGTAGAAAACTTGTAAGTGTATTCATTGAAATAGTTAACTATCTGAAAGTGCACAACTGTGACTCGTTTATTCTTTGTTACATAAAAGTATGAGCTACCAAGTCAGGTACAGTGATGTCTGATGTATACAGCTAAACAATATTCAAAGGTCAACTCTACATCTGTGAAGAAAGTATGACTATTGCTCTAAGGGTTATCTCCTTTTCTCTTCAGGAAACTATAATAAGGATGATGCCATAAAAAGTTTAGTAAGTATAAAGGTTGCATGTTGTAAACATTGCATAAATCAATGCGGAATACAACCAAAACATTTTTATGAAATTTAGAACTAACTATAAATATTTATCTCCCAACGCTCTCCATAGAAAACTAGCATAATATAATTTATAGCTAATTTTAGTATTGTCAAAATAGACATATAAAAATGCATGGTATAAGCTTAGCGGTATCTAAATGACACGATTTCTATTGCTAAAGACTTTGCAAGCACAAAATGTAGAATGCAGATTTTTCTAAAAGCAAAGAGAACTTTAGAAAATTTTAGCAATCAATAAAAATTGGGCATATCAACTATATGTGTACCATGTACTACTGATGTGTATCAGCATGTAGTCAATTAGTTTTTCTACTCAGAGCAAGCTCAGTTTTAAAACTGACGACTTTCAAATGGTGATATACAAAAGCTAAACACTCTCAGAGTCAAGATTGTTGCAATACGCCGCAGGGCTGCATTAGCTTTGCTCTATAATAAATTTACTGGTATGACTTTTTGGTATTTAATGAGTCCTATATTTTGCACCTACGGATGTTTTAAAAAAACAAAATCAGTTCATATCAGATTTCTTTTAAGTTTTGGTTCAAACTAGCTGCAAATAATCTAAAGAAAACATAATGACTTACTGCCACAAGGCATTTGTAGTTCTATCAGTGCTCCAGGTCCAGTTCCTATAGAGGTTGATGCATTAACTCTGCATAGCACTCTATCTCCTGCATTATAGTTACAGTATGTTGCCACTTTGTTCTCTGTTTGATTCCACTCTCTCTTGTTGTCACTTCCAACTTTGTGGCAAAGGTGCTGTAATCACACAAAAATTCTCAGTACCGTGCAACCAAATAAGTTAGGGTTTAAGATAGCAGGAAGTGGATTGAAAACATTATTAAGTTTTGTGTATGAAAATTCAATTTGTTGAAATTATTGTATATTGCAATGTATCCATGAGGTAATAGAGTTTGTGAATAAAGTTTTTACTATCATCAATATTGTAGATTATTTAAGTTATGTAGGGTAGTCTCAAATATCCCCAGAGTTTGTTACATGTCACATGCTATACTGTTTGCTTGACTTGTTTTCTGTAACTAGGGACAACATATACATTCAAAAGAAGCCAGCATACGATATACTGCTAATAGAATCAAACAAGTTAACGTAAAAACTGTTTGGGATATAAATGGTAACTTAGTCAACTGACAGATACTGCCATCATTCAGTTTGTTTGTAAGTAAAGTCAAAGTAGCCTGGATTAATCCAAGTAATATTCTTTTTTACCATCAATCATTTAAATTACATTCACTATTCCTTTTGTTAATAAGCCTTTAAATTTAATAAATAAACAGTTATCTATCTACATTTGATTAATTAAAATAAGTATTCCTTGTTGAACAATTAAAACTTCCTGCCAATTATTCTACCTGAAGTCGTTATCATTAGAGATTATTTTAAGATGGTTAATATGTTCGTTGCTAGTAAATGGCAACTTTTAGTAAATCTCAAATTGCCAGAGCTTTTAAAGCATACTAAAATGTCAAAGCCTTGCATGTTACAATTGCAGTTGTTTTAAACATTCAAACTTTCAAGCATTTAAAAAGTCATTTACTTAAAATTATTGATATGACTGAATTTTCAGTCATACTGTGACTCACACTCATCCAACTCAGTTTACTAGGTTGGCTTTGTAACCAGCTAGGATAATCAAAGACCTTAGCATTCAGTAGCATTTCGAAGGCTCAGAATAGTTGCACAAGCTCTTATTCTTAAACATGGGTAAAAAGAACAACTGAACAAATGAATAGACATGCAGATCTATGCCTAGACGCATAGACAATGCTCAATAATAATGTAGGTTTATAAAATATTTACTGCTACACGGAACGGGTGTCACTAACGTATTTAATTAATACCAAGGTATTAAGTCCTAAAATTTTAGGTGTTTGATGGAACCGCTTAATTTATAGTTCTATACACTATATAAAGTAGTCAAAGAAATACTCTCCCTTACTGAATAGTTTGTAACAACTCCATTAGGAGTAAGAGGCTCCTCCCACATTATCGTGACACATGGCGTATTTTCTACATGTGTTAAGTTGCTGGGTTTTTCAGGCTCTGCAATACAACACTAGTCTGTAAATACTCTGTGTAAACATGTGGAAGCATTTTACTTGATTACTTAGTAATATACAGATGGTTCTTTGTTTTCAAACAATGAAGGAATTGATATTGTGTAACAGCACATTATAAACAATTTACCAAATTCCGCTAAGGCATTTAAAGCTGTACTTACGGCACTTTTATTAGCATTTTTAAATGAATACAAAATATTCTGAAATGTTTTAGTGTGTAATTTTTCGAAAATATATTGTGATCAACCTTGTATTTTTTATCAAACTCATGCTGCCCCCACTTGCAAACTTTTACAAGAATTGTCAGTACATGTAGCATTATGTTTTTTGCAGGTTGTTGGATTTGGCCACCAACCATGTTGATAACGAACCACCAATGCAGTTTGAGGACACTAGCATTTTATCACCAAACTATCATACTGAAATTTCATAGCTGATTGAACCCTTTTCCTGCTACTTGGCAGCCGAAGGTGTTAACCTCAAGGACACACAACTCCAAAAAAATGGATTATCATTGTACTAGTATTTAGAATACAGAATAAAAACTAAAAACTTTCGTTTATTTTGAGCAATAGTCACTGAAATCAGTTACATGTACATGTATGTCATAAGATCAAATAGCACAGCTCAAGAAAGAAGAAGTCGGCCGCACTTGCCAGAAAAAACAGTTCATGGTGTTTTATACTGAGATCATTCAGAAAACAAGTAAATCCTTAGGGCTCATAACTAAATTGCCAGTGTATTCTTAATGTTCAAGGTCTGAAAATGGATTTAATAAAATGGATACAAAGAAATTATCAAGCTATCAAAACCAATCTATTTAGTACAGACTGACACATATGTTAATGTTTTTAGCTATCATTGCTTATCATGCTTGCTTGATATGTCGCATTTATTTTCAGGTAATATCGTGTTAAGCTATTTAATGTAGTCGACAGGAAATTCCGTAAAAGTTGCGCATAAAGCACATCATTTAATGTTCGGTGATTGTACATGGGTATAGTTTTTTATAACTAAGATTATTATTTCTATAAACTAGTCGTGATTGAACACTAACCCTTACTTATAATTACTCTAATTAGAACTGACAATCATAGCAGGCAAAACTACTGCAATATCAAAATATGGTTAAAGCATTTACATTACTATTTTGAGATTCTTGTGAGTATAATTACGTAATTATTTACCTCATGCACCAATAATATTTTACCCGAATATTCAAATACAACTAAGCTTACAGTTATAAAATTTTAACTTGTTAGCTATGAAACTCTAACTTGTTAGGTACTCGTGATTAGATTAAAATTTATGTTGAGCTGTAATTATATCACAACATGTACTGGAAAAACTTAGACAACTTGTTCCTAAAACTATAAGAGCTAATTCAAATGATTAGGCACAACAAGTTTAGTAATGGTTCGGCATGAAGTGAACTTACTCTATGAACTAGTAATAAAAAGAATTAGTAGCAGAGACTGACTAGCTAAAAACTGACAACTAAGTAAAAAAAGAATTTAGTAGGTCTGTTGGCTGTTCTTCCTGTAGTTTAATCTGAAGCAGCAATTTGTCCAATGAGATAGTGAGTTAGATGGTGTCTCTATATTTGTGGGTATGAATAGAAGAAAATTAAATTAATTCTCACTTCATCTTCCTTTTTCTATTAATATTTGCTCAACATTTTATTATGTTTATACTTATTACTAGTTTACAAAAACCCCAAAAAAAAGATTTTAGGTAGTTTACTGTATACGGCATGACAAGTACATGCCATTTTATTAAAAACAATCTAGTGAACCTTTACGCTAGATTAGACTGTGACAAACAAAACTAAATATTAACTGAGTTCATGAATCAATATCAGCAGACAGCATCATGATAAAAAGTGAAGCTGAAAGGAAAAACAGATGGTCTAAAAATTGTTATCACATTGATGCTAATTATTGTTTGAACATTCTAATATTTTAAATAGTCCTACATGTATTTACATTAATAAAAGCAATAACTAAATTAATCGAGATAAAAATTAAATTAAAACTGGTAAAGTATCAATGATACCGTTATTGAATATAATGCCTCATAGGTAGAACACTACATAATTTGGGACTTGGAAAATAATAATTGTTATGTCAGCAGAAATAAACTACATATATTTGGCCTATTTGGATTAAAAAAAGTCTACTAAAATAAAAACTTAGTAAATGGTATGTTGCCTATATAAATATAACTTTCAATCTATGCTGCAAAATTAAGGAAAGTTAAAAAAAATATATTTACATATTCTTCACAAGCAAAGTGAATCTATTCAATGTTTTGTTAATTAATGATTAGCTTGAAAAATTGCTTTTATTGTTTACCAAAAATAATCTATTCAACAATGTTTAGTTGAGACAAAATCAGTTTCGAGGACTGCAGGTATTTCAATGCCGTAGAAAAAAGATGTAGATGTAAAAAATCCAAAATCCCTAAATTGCTGAATTAAAAATGTTTTTTAAATATATTTTAAATAGTTATTCACAAGTCTTATGATGATGTTTTGGCCTACAGTTTGCTATATCAAAAACTGACCTAGAAAATTCCTGCACACCTGTTTATTATGTAATATTTCTATGCCTCCAAACCTCATCTACTCATAAGCTATGTTTGATGAAAAAGCAACAATATCTAGTTTAAGTGTATATGAAAGTATATGTACATCTTTATAAAGAGAATACAAAGTATATTCAGATGATGGCTAGATATGTCTCTCTGTTTCTTTTTATCAGTGCCAAAAAAATGTAAAACTTTTCTGAATTCTTTTATTTTTGCTGATTCACTTCAACTACTTTGATAATGGCTGCTGGCTTTTCGTATTTTAAGGTTTGAGCTAGCAATGTTTTTTATTTATACTAGTTGACTGTTGAAGAACTATCTCTGCTGTAGAGAAGTTATATTTGCCAAAACTAATATTTTAAACTAAGAAAGGTCTTTGTTTTACAGTATATTAAAATGAGAGTGAATTAGCTTGATGTTTAAAGATGTGAAAACTTCTTTTTAAGTATTTTGAGCCAACATATGAAATTATGTTTAACTAATACTTACTTGCTTCTCCTGTAGTTATTGTATGTGATTGGAGGCTAACAAATCCTTTGTCATTTGTAGCCCTAACGGTAAAGTTGTATGCTGTGACTGGCTTTAGATCGTTAAATACAGAACTTGCTTTGAACTGTTCATTGTTAATCTTGTATTTAAGTTGTTTTAGACCGTCACAGTTGATGATTATGGTCTGAAATATATTGCAGTAAGCAGTGTAAGAAATGTATGTAAATATAACAATACTCACAAACACATGATAATGAAATTCCGTTTCACTAATAATACTAGCTTCACTTCATAAAGGGTGATTACATAAATACCTCAGTATTAACTTTAACATCAATATCTCTACTATTGGTATCACTGTTGTAGTCATCAATAAATGTCAGTTCTTCTGTAAAACTTGGAGCTAAAACATAAAATTTGTCTACATCAACAGTTGAACAATTTACCTAAGCAGTGCTGCTGCTGTTCAACACACGGTATACATTCAACCAAATATAATTACTTTATGAAAGGTTTTTTATGAGTTTTATTTTATGAGTTTTTAAGGTTTTTTATGAGTTTTTTTATGGTTTTTTAAGTAAGAGAGAATCAGTGGATTATCTAAGGAGAGTCTTGACAGATTCAGTCTTTACTCTCTGTTCCAAGCATTTTAAAAACCTATTAATAAACATAACTCTAGATTTGTACAATGTTTTCACTCATATACAATTTGACAGCTTCAAGTTTGACTTAACAGTGTAAAAAGCTCTTAAGGTGACCTAATGGGCGTAGAATATTTTGCATTAACCCTTGGAAAAGTTTTAAAAATTGTCTTCAATTACTAGTGTTTTTTGTACTATTATTATGCATTACTAAAAATATATCTAGTGTGTATTTATGCAACACATGTTTTCCTGCATGCATAACCTTGCAGATTCATGTTCTAAGATATTAAATATTAGGTAAATTTTACCTAAAGTTCAACCTAACGTTTAGGTTCTCTATTTTAGCCAAATTCTACTTTAATTCAGTGTTATTAAAGCTAGTTTTTAGAATACTTATGATGTTAATGTGTGGGTTGTTCTAGCTAGATAAATTTCTCTCATGGTAGAGACAAAATATCAGTGTAACATTGTTTTGTAATAATCACTATATCGTAGCTGGACAATATTGAAACAACAAATTAACTGCATGCTTATGCAGTGTTAATTGTATGTCGGTCTCTGAAGCAGGCTTGGAAATGAGTCACTGACATAATGTATTCTTTACATCTATTTCAAGTTTATTTCAGAGGATATAAAACCAGAAGATTTTCCGCTCTATCTTCAATAAAAAAACTAGTGTAGGCCTACTTGTGAATTATTTGACATAAATTTATACTGATGAAGTCTTTGCATTAAATACCGCCTTTAAAGAGTCATATTATCAATTATCAGGTATCATATGAATTATTTGCATTTTTCAACAGGTCAGAAAGAGAGTATATGCAATTTAATTATATCTTAAATGTAAAATAATTTTACAATAACACTCAAGAAAGCCTAAAGTTGTAATGCATTCAAAATCTTGTCTTAATTTTTTATAATACTGAAAAGCAGCAATGCATACTATGATTTTTAAGCACTCCATATGCAGCAGTTTTTAAACTAGGCTGTTTTTTATACGCTCATGACCTCAAAACTGCTTCAAAAGCAGCCAGTTGTGATACAACAACATGAAATTAAATAAATATATCACAATGAAAAGTTTTATCACACTCATTTTTTTTACTTTCACAAACTGTTTTCAAATTTTCTTGCATTAATCACTTTTGTCAAATTTACAGCTTTTAATACTTCGGAAACACGAGTGGCAATTTTTCATAACTTTCCATATTTATGTGATAGCAAGATCGGTAGTGTTACTGGTACAAGAACTTTTTGGTGTTTCCTATAGTACATGCAAGTTTACATGCAAGTTTGCATGCAAGTTTACATGTGCTAAAACATGTCAAAACTATTGAAATGACTTAAGTTATGCTTTTATGAGTGAACAGCCATTTCATTACAGCTAATGAGTCTAAAATTTATTTGTTTTACAAAAATCACGAAATCATTCAATGGTTAGTCATGACAAAATAACGCTAATGTTTTTCAACTTTATTGTATAACTGTATCACATGATCTATAATTGTGTTAAATACACCATCTAGCAAAAACTCTGTTGAGCATGAAACTCTCTATCGTAGATCATATATATTTACCAGCACAAAGTGTCCTGTTTGATGCAGATGTTTCACCATTTCCAGCACTGTTAGTAGCACGTACTGTACAGGTAACATCAGTGTTCGGTTGATAACCACAGAATTGGTAACTCATTTGTCCATTAGCCGCCTTAACAAAATCTTTTGTTTCACATTTGTACTAAAATTAGTGCAAAAAAGTAAATAAATGGTTATCAACAAAATTTCTGTTGCTCTGCTGCAATTGCTGAACAAAAAGATGTCGCTTCAAAACAAAGTTAGCTTTACCAGAGTTACAGCATTTAGTCAGAAATACTGGTCAGACAAATTTTGACCCAAAAATTTGTTAAATAAAAACTTCGGTTACTTTTCCAACGTTTAAAAATTATAAAAATCATAGGAAGAAGCTGAACAATATTTGAATATATTGAATCATTTTCAAACTTCTAAAATTTAAAAGGGGAAGTTGCTGACAAATGTGACAGATTTGCTGCCAGTATCTGAACAATATGAAGTTGTTTTAGAATCCCACATTGATGTATAAAATATTTTGAAATAAAACATTACGAATAGTTGGAGCAAAATGATGTTGCGGTGTATTTAATTTGTTTTTACTTCCAAGCTGTTATTGATGTCATAAACATCTTGGTAAAACATGTACTAATCCTGAACACTAGCCTAATATGGTCCTATAAATATTGTAAATAAAATTGAAACCAAAAGTACAGATATCAAATCCAACTGTGCTCACTCACCTTGTAGAATGATATTCTACCTCCTGGGTAAGTCGGGTTAGACCAAGATACTGTCACACAGCTAGAGTTGGTGACCAGGAAATGTATATCACCAGAGACAAACTGTGGACCTGAACATTTAAACAAATTAGAGAACAAGAATTACCAAGCAAATGTTATTGTGACTAAACAGTGCAAAAATCAGAAACTTGCAACATGGAATTGCATATCAAATTTGTGATTATTAAATTAAAAACGTTATATGCATTAAAGATGTGATTGTGTCAAAAAGTTGATCAAATGACATTGGGAACAATAAAAGACTGAAACTTCAATTACAGCGGGATGTTATTTTTGTCTTTGTAGATTAACCCTGTCCGGAGATATAAATATGCGTTTGGATTAGACCATTTTTAAACGCTCAGATTCAAGCGGATGATTTATTCGTGACATGTATAGTGATACATATGAAAAGAGCCTACGAGTTATAAATGTAGGACCTCTTCTTTGGCCAATCAGCACAAAATTTTTATATAGGTCATGATAAATGTTATTGCTAGTAGAACGCAATGTCTGGTATCTTGAAGATGCTCGTCATAAGGTATGTTACTCAGTTACTAGATCGCGCATTGACATCAGCATTTACTGAATTAATTGATATCGCTAATTTACTGATATTCTGCATTGACACGTTTTATTGACAAACAAAATTGCTTAATGTTCCAGCGAAGATGGCTCAAAGTTTTTCGGAGCATCAGGTGGTTAAATATTGGGGGGACCGCTTATGGTTAGAGCTGACAGGTGTCAGCAGTGTTCTGCTACAGAGAAAAATAGAAGAATGGAGTTATATTCACTTTCAACTTCGAGTCTCCTATATATAGAAATATATATAGGAAAAATTTATATCCAAGAAATATATATATTGATTCATAGCACTTATATTATATTTATATATACTGCATATAAAAATATACATATTTGTATATGTATATAAATTTAATTTTTTTAGTCAAACCGCATCTGGTGAGTGCATCGCACGAAACAAATTTGTAGCACAAATACTAGAAAGTTAGTTTCTTCCTAATATTTTTTTCAAATATATATACTAAACTAAAGGTAATAATTTTACTACTCATGAATATATTTAGTAATAATTAAAATTATAATTGGTTTGTTATTGCCAATCATCATTGTATACTTTTTATCGTTTTGCCTAGCTATAATATATTTTTGAGATTTTCTTTCGCAGTTTTAGCTAGTAAATTAGATTTATGATTACAATTTACACTCACTTCTCTTTTGCAAAAAGTGAGAAAACAAATTGATAAATGATCATCTTTAACTTCTAGAAACAAAGCTTTGAATTGTTGGCTTGGCCTACTTATGCTTTTGTTAAGCACTAGTTCAATTTAAAATTTCACACTCTCCTTCTATCAAACTTCCAAATTGAAAGCTTTCAGTAGATACAAATTAGAGTGATTTATCTATGAATGGCGTAAATTTGTTACATGTTTCATTGGTTTCATGATGTTTATGTGGTTCCAATCATGGAACAGTTGTGAGTTAGTTTTAAGTTAGTGTAAAAACTGCTTTCCACGGAAAATAGAGACACAAATCTGTGCTGCACAACCCATCATATGTTTGGTTTCAGTTTACTGCAGTTAAGTAATTTGTCCTATTATATGACCTGAAGCTGTAAGTGGCCACAACTTAGATGGATGTTTTTAAGAAATTGTTTTTGCTGAGATGAAAATTTTTCATTTGTGAAATTATATAATAAAAAATAACTTGAAGATAATGCGAAACACGATTCCCAGAACATATTGAATACATCCTAGCCCCGTTGCCACCTGCGCCAAAATCTTGTTTGATAGATGGATGAATAAAGTGTAATCAGAGCTGTGTTGACAGGTACTTTTGCATAACTCGACTCAATTACAACAGACCAGTTATTAAAAGCTCAAAAATGTTAATGTTCCATGCCAATAAGTGAAAACAGGTTAGGTCACATTTTGCCAACAAGGTGAAAAAATGGCTTTTTTAAGCCATTGCCAGAATCGGTGGATTAATCAATTTAAACAAAATTGACAATGTTTGGCGTTCACTATTTTGGTCAACTCATAAAACTATTTGTTATGCACTTGAATCATCTAATCAAATGTGACAAGTAAAGTATTTTACAAATTGATACTAGTAATGACTACATGTAAATAATATTGATTATACATAACTTTTTAAGGATTCAGTTGGCTTCGTCATATATTCGAACATATTTTTTCAGCAGCTTGCTGATGCAGCTTGCTTATTTTATTTAATAACTAATTTCCAATGTGGGAAGCAACTGAAAACTTCACTAATTTAGCGGCCGCAATAAAGTAAGTTAACTTGACGATCTAATTACCGTAGACTGACTGAGTCAAAGTGGGTACTCAAATTTTTACACAGCATTTAGAGAAAAGTAATATGACAAAATTTTAATTTTTTTTTTTTGAGTTTTTTGAAACATTTAAAATAATGCAAATGTAGCTAAGTTTAACATTTTTTTCTAGCGGTAATGAGCAAATACAAAATGCAATAAATGCCAATGGAGCAGTGTAGGACTATACTTTTATCACAATAACCGATGTGAATACAAAAAATAGAGACATTGTTTCACTATATACATCATATCTTTTTTTCTGAGCATTTTTATCGCAATCAATTTTTCTCGATTTCAATATTCATATTTCTTGACAATGAGATCACCTAAACCAACAAACACCTCTAATGATAGAAAAAAATTGCTACTTCTTGTATGATTTATTTAAAGTTTGTCACAGTCACATATTCAATGTCTACACTGCGTACAATAACTCTTTGCAGTTAGAAAAACAATAGTTTATATATTCACAAAATTTTCAAGAAATGAAATGAGCTTCACTTTGACAGAGCACTGCAAGAAGACTCCTTACATCTCGTACAGATTAACTATAGTAATTGATAACGCTCATTGATTAAATGAAATATGTTGGTTTTCTGAGAATAGAACACCATGAGTCTAGTCATAAATTTGGTTGTATGCTCCATAGTAACCGCTTAACTCCTGCAACATATCAAATTCCAGTTCTTCTTTTAAATTAACTATTTTTACTCTTTAAAAGAAAACTACATGTAAAAGTGCAACTACAGTATGTATTGTGGCAGGCATGTATTTAGGAGTCTGTCTAAAAGCAATGATTGCACTGTTAAAAACAGCCAAACCTATCAAGTTAGTTGCAAGTTTTACCTACTAACATTCCTAATCATCAAAACCATTATTTTTTGATATGGAATAATATTAAAAGGACATTATTTTTAGTGCATTGTGGCACTCATCAAATTTTTGTATTGTGTGAGTTTTTAGAAATTTGATTTGGAGTCCTAAATTTAAGAATAATTAACTAAATTGCAATATAGTCAGAATTTATTCAAAAATTGATTTGAACAGACACAAATAAGTTAACTTTTTTGGTTGTCTTTTTAAATCAAAAAAAAACTTATTTTTGATTATTTCTTTCCTTTTGGCTCCTTTCTGTCATACCTATTTTTAAATATTACAATATGAAATTAATTATTGATGGTGGGCCAAATTTTTCAAATTGTAATAAGTTTTCATTTCAACTTCAAAAACTTAATTGCTGCTTTCTTTGAACCAGTTGAGATGTTTGAATGCAGAAATTTTGAATGCTAACTCAATCAGGTGTGGAAACCTCTTCTAAATAATATAAAAGATATGAGAAATACTACTTTATGATTAAAGGGAGTTTAGCAGAATTAAGGTAAATAGTTCTGTTTTATTATTGTTATTATTAACAGTTAAATGACAACTTGAGTGGAAACTTACTCAGTGCATCAGATTTTCCTGATTTTTCAACCCAGTTTGAGCTGCCAGCACTGTTTTTCGCTCTAACACGGAAGGTATATGATACGTCTCCATCCAAATAGAATGTGCCGGTTAATTTACTCTGCCATGGTGAACCATTTCCTGGAGTTATATCATATTGATATTCTGGTTGTTCGTTACAGTTAATGTTGTTTGGTACCTAAAATATAAAACATGTTAATAAGTAAAAACATATTGATTAAAGTTACTCATTTTATGCATTTATTATTTGTCTTTGAAGGTGTTTCCTGTTTGTATATCCTGGACAATCACCTTTTAGCATTCAGAAAAGTTGGTGAAAAATATATAATTACTGGTTGAACTAGTTATTCAGTTTTCTACAAGTCTTTAACTATTCACTACCGCAAGTGAATGTATCGGTTCAGTTTATCTTATCTTTGTGACCGGAAGCCGACACATCGACTTTTAGACAGCGCGCTAATTCATTTATAATTACTCAGCTTGTGCTTCAGATTGACCAATAAGATTTGGTCTCAGTGAAAACAAGCTTGTTGATATCGATATAGATTAATCAGCAAGTTTTTTCGCTTGCTGCTTCTTGATTATCAAACAGAAAGCTCACCGCGGAAAAAGCATGAACAAAAAGAATTACTGTGATCATGTACAGTTGTATAAGCTTGTAACATTTTTAGCTTTTGGGACACCAGTAACTCTATATTAAGTAGTTCTGACTCTTATAGTTCATGTTTTTCATGTGAAAAATTGAAATAATAACCGAATAGTAGGTGACGGTCAAAATATGACTATCAAAATTGTTGGCAAAATATTGTTTACCAAGCTTGTAAAAAGTTTGATTAAGTTGATTGAAGATTTTTATCTATTTCATAATAAAGTTTTTGTTTCAACAAGGTGTTTTTAAATTAAATGGATATCTTCAATCTCTCTCGAGTCATCGCAAAAGTAGTGACGTTTTGTCAATATTTGTGTTATTAGAAAAAAATCTGTCAGAGCTAGAAATAAATTTAATAGTGAAGTAGTTAACACTTTAGTAATTTGATTTTTTAAGTATTAACTTTTGATAGTTCAGTTTTATTTGACTCATTTAGACTTTGTCAAATACCTAAATACTTTTGCTGTTTTGTATGCACCTTTTCAACACTAGTTGGAACTGAAGCTAAAAATCATTGTCTTGTTTGCTCATTATTTTCATTTCAACCCAGCGCACTGTAATATGCAATATGTTTGCTTACTTGTCAAACAACACTATATGTACATTTACATTCAAACAATAGAATATTCAAATATATTCATTACCATTCAAACTATGGAATATTTTCGCTACTAGCATTCCTGAAAGTCAGGACAATGCAAACATACACATATTAAATTTATGGCTGTTTCTTTATAATCCATTAAATAGTTTTCTATTTGTGTTGTAAATCTCTGCTTTTCATTTGGCTGCAATTTCATAGATTTTGCTTCAACAAATTGCTTTGTAATTTTCATTGTCTTACACCATAACTTCATGTATTATATGACAATCACTCAATAGGAACACTAAAATTTTGGACTCTCTAGTACCAGTCAATAAGATGTAACAAACCACAAAGTTTTTTATAAGCAATTTCATATAACTGTTAGCAGATCAAAATACTAGTATTTTAAACAGCTATTGAGTCAGAATCTGGCAAAAAATGCACTGTTTTTGTCACTGACCCTGGAAACTTGTTTTGTAACAGGATTAATATGAAAGATCTCAATCTTCTTTAGACTAACAGCTGCTACACTGTAAATAATTTTACTTGTTTAAGTTTTGCTACAAACCAAATTACAACTCGCGATACATATTCCCACAACCAAAACGAGAAGAGCGAATGTTTGAAAGTTTTATGATAAATGCATGTGCACACAACTTACGAAAATTATTCATCAACAACGTCGCAAACCCTTGTATCGAAATTTCATCAACAAATTTAACCAATTTTTTGTAGAGTCGTTAAAGTATAATAACGATACAAAACACGTATAAGCCTATTAGAATATGTTACCAAGTCTGAAAATTGTCGACATATTCCTAAACCTTACTCATCTGATCAGATTATACACAAATAGACAGATTAATTGGGCCGAAAATCTTTATTAAAACTGGCCAAGCCATACTATTATCAAAATTAAGACCGGCAAACAAAATGCCGAGCAACAGAGAATATAACCATTAAGTCGTGCGCATTTCACAAAAAAATAACGTGCACATTTCACCAGTCTATAGCATTGTCGAATTACCAAAGGGCTCTGTAATTAACGTAGAAGTACACAAATCGTTTTTTTTTTGTTGATTTCAAAGTAACTGACATTTTGGAAACTTTCGAGTACTTTGGTATTCTAACTGATGTCCAAAGCAGTGAAAGTAATGGAAATGATGATGATATTTTTTTAACGATTCTTATGAGATTATTACAATATTGAATTATAAGTTTGGATGACTATTGAAGTCTTATAGTCACACTGACATCATTGATGATGGGCAATATGTTACTGTTACTATTTTTTCTAATTAGTTTTGTTAAATATATTTTCTAAAATTATATATAAACATCACAACATATTGATATTGTTAGCTATGAGGGTTTGAAATGTAAACTAAATTTTGCATTGGTTTTCTATTATTACTGTGTTACTATATTTATAATATTGGCTATTCTAGTAATATCAGTGCATTTTACTTCTAATATTGCATTTCTTTTATTGCAGGGGAAAGATATAAGCACATAATATATTTTTTCATTATTGCTGTTTGTTGTATATAATAACACCCACACCCAGTACATTACAGCTACCATTGCAGTCATCCTATTGCACTGCAGTGCCATTTGACTGGTAATATTGCATTTCTCAATCATCAGTACCCTTTCTTTTTTCCAATATAACTTTTGTCGGGGGCTGTATGACAAGAGAATGTCTAGTATTTAACACTGAAATCTTTAACAGAAAAAAAAATACAAAAATTGAATATTTTCAATGGCATGAAAAAATGTTTTTCTGTGACCGTGCGTGGCCAAACATAAAACTAAAAACTGTTCAAAAGCCAGCAATTCGACGTGTTAAATAAATTGGTTCCAAACAATCTTTACCATGATTTTCTACTCTACCATGATACCTCTCCACATAATAAATTATAAGAAAATACAGAACAAGCCACCAACTACTATTAAAAAATTTGTCATACAATAACTTTAGTCATTTTTTATGACAGTAACATAACTGTTTTGTCTTATTGTATTTTTAAACTAAGTATAAAATTATTTACAGTGTGCCTTATATGCCAATTTACTTTCAAGTAAGATCTGCAAATGTGCCTTACCTTAAATAAACCTTTTTCAGTAAAACTAAAAATTGATCTGTTTTTAAACTTCTCATTAAGTTACAAAAAGTAAAGCTTCTAAGGCTAACCTTTTGCTTATTCACAATAAGATAATAATCGTGTTTTTCAATATAAATAATATATTTCTCCTCCAATGAAAATGGTTAATAATCAGTCAACTATAATAATAACATTGATTTTTGCGTACTTCGTATTTCAAAACTTCTCTCCTGTGTACTGAATAAATGTACGGCTGGTCTTCATATAGCTCCAGACTCTAGCTCCTCCCACTGTTTAGAGCTGATTCATTTTTGCCTTGCAGTAGCTACATCCAAGTTCATCTGGGCAGCTTCCTTCACACTTTATTCTTCTTTAAAAGGCTTGAGTTTAAATAACTGCTTTTGAACAACACCATATGAGCTTATAGGTGGTTCTTTAGAGCTCAGCGTTTAGCTGCTCTATTTTGCGTTTCAAAACGCTTATTTATGTTGTTCTCAAAAGCCTGTTGTGTGTCTCTGGTCGTTCAAGCAGCATCGACCACCCGTTGCCATGCCCGCCGTGGCTGCTTCTTTCGAAGCACTTTGTTGACCAGCTGACCGCCCGCAACTCGGTCCAAAGTTTTAGCTTGGTTCATTATAGTCCTTTAGAGTTATTATGCTGCATAGCAGCTGCCATGATGAGATCATTTCCCTTTAAGCTAAGCTTTCCTGTTGGCTCATTACTTGTTTTTTTAGTTAGGGATAGATTACAAAAAAAACATCTGTAACTTGAGATCACAGTCTCGGCTTACCAAGAACAGCCTCACTCATACCAGCCCACCAGGTTTACCACATCTTCAGACAGTGCATCCACCAATCGATGGGTGCTGACTCATTTGGTTCTTGGTCTCATGTTTTTAGGAACCGTGAGGTCCAATATTACAAATTGCCGCAAAAAAGAGTGATGGGCTTTTCAGTTGCTGTTAAGGTAGCAACAAGTCCTACATGGGTGTTTGCATTCTTTGCGCTGTTGTTACACTCTCACAGGGTTGTGGTTCAAAAGTCAATTACAGTCTGTAAACTTTTTTTGTTCATTCATGCTGGCTGGTAGCCTATTTTCTAAGTTTTTGTCACGCGGTGGTAAAAAAAAGTGACCTTACCGAGCTTGGGAGTGTCTTCACCCTCTCAATAGTTTCTTCTGTGTTCCATGTAGTAAAAGAGCTTGGAGTTAGATTTTCCTTTTTGGTATATACCTGCAGTATTTTGAACTTTTTTGTGTCACAGGTCTGAAGCTGTTAAGGTACGTGAGTCAAGCATTCTCACAAATAGACATTTTTTATTATGCCCCGCAGCTGACATGCATCTGGCTAAAAATTCTCTGAGTCTTTCAGCCTGACAGACTCGTTGTCCTTTAGCCATTTTGTATTCTCAAAAGGTTATAGTGGCGCTGGCAATGTAGAGTAAAAATTGTATGGTATTGTACCGTATTGTATGTTAACACACAAGCAGGCTTGGGATCTCTTTTGGTTGAACCAAGAGCTTTGGTGTCAAATAGGGTTGACTCAGTGCAGATATATTCTGCTACTTTTAATGCAGTCTAAGCAATATCGGCTGTGTCTATCCTGTTGACACAATTATCCATGTTAAACTGCCTCATCAGATCACTGTGTGTCATAGTGCCGATTTTTCGACATGAAAATTTAGGCGAGGTTTCTGGTTCGGCTGAAATTTTATATGCAGTTTCAACATCCTTATCCAATTAAAAAAAATATTTTAGCCTATCAACATCCCTGAATATAAAGGGTCAGATGATGTAAAGCATTTGTTATAGAAAGCGGTTTAGCTCACCAGACACGTCATTATTGTTGATTGTTATTGATTGTTTGCTAGATGTAAAGCAACAATTTTTAGCAAAACGGTTGAACTCACTAACGTTTTTTTTATCAATCTCTCTCCCAACCTAGAATTCCAGCTATTTATAGTTGATTCGGTACCTTTTATATCTTTTGTAACCTGTATCTTGCTTGTTCAATTATCTGCGGGTTCCAATGTGGCAATTTCTCAGCACAACCTTTCTCAGATTTTGTGGTACATTTTGGGTCAATTTTCACTTTGAACTAAAGACTGGCCTTGCATCTCTGTCAAGTATGTCTAGTTCTGCCAAAGTTGGTGTGGCTTGAGTAACTTAGGTTGAGGTTGCCAATGACTCCTCCTGAGATGGCTATCCGACACCCTCACGATCAGCCTCTGCAAAGCGTCTAAAGCTAGAGTCGCTCCATAGGACAGAACTTTCTACTGTCTATAGAATAGAACTGGTCGCAATAGCTGACTTTTTTGGCACTAAAGTCAAAGGAGACCTAACATTAGCCACTGACCAGGCCAGGAATACTAGAAAACTTGCTGTAAAATAAAGTTTCAAGGCTTTCATTGATCCAGGAAAAATGGTAAATAGCTTGTTCAGTTCCTTTGTTTAGGCTTTAGTAGTTGACACAGAATTTCTACTTCCATCCATACTTCTAGGCCAACACCACATGCGAGCTTAATTCACTAACAGTTGGCCCAATGAGCGCTTCTTCAAAAGGTCCTGTATTTAATGTGCCTTTACCTTTCACTTTGGTTCTGGCCAATGAGGGTGAGTTTATTTCCCTTGAGTGGAATGGAGTGTTTAACCATAGCAGGTCAATTCACCTCCTTTGTCTGGTGCGTAAAGTTGTTTAGTACTGCTAGAAAAAGGTTGGCCAGCTAGGATCTTCGCAGTTTTCTCAGGCGGTTTGAAATAGGTCCTTTAGGGGGGTTGGAACTTAGCCTTTTGGTTTTTTTTGCTTTGAATAAATTGTTTTTAACATAGGAAGGGTATTTTTAATTTACTTCAGGGTTTTTTAACTTTAGGGTAGGCCCCTACTGTAATAATAGCTTAGACCATCAGGGA
The DNA here is from genome assembly GCF_963576615.1 of Watersipora subatra. Classification (NCBI taxonomy): domain Eukaryota; kingdom Metazoa; phylum Bryozoa; class Gymnolaemata; order Cheilostomatida; family Watersiporidae; genus Watersipora; species Watersipora subatra. The sequence continues at coordinate 25,480,734 of NC_088714.1, read as the reverse complement.
CTGTTCAGTGATTTTAAGGCACTGTGTGGCTACAATTTTTTTCAGCCCACGCGAGTTTATGCTAGTAGCCAACTATAGGTAGCCAAACTAGTATCCAACTAAACAGTCATCTACCTATCGTAGCAGGCAGGAATGCTGGGTAGTAACCTGACATATAATGTTCACCTCAGTTTAGGCTACAGTTACTAGGTCACTACCTGTTCCTTAGTCAACATAAGTCAATCCCTAGTCTTGACTATCCCCGCAAGGCATCTGCCATTTATTAATAAAAAGAATAAGCTGTTTAAACTCCATCGAGCACTGGTGAGCTACCAAGAATAAAACCTAAAGCACTACATTTCTGCTGATTTGGCTCATCACATAGACTTCTTCAATGATTACATCTCACAGCCATGCTGAAAGTCAGATCATCCCGTAAATTGGTCTTTGTAAAAAAGATCATCACTATTGCACTTTTTTATTCAACCTTGCATTGCTTTAAAAAGCCATTCAAACGCATTTTGGATCAGTGGTTTGATTGTGCAATCAGTGTCAATAAGGAGTTGGATAAATCAAACCTGTACCCTTTCTACATGTAGATGGATGTAGCTAGTCAGGTGGGACTGTTGCAACGCCTGGTCACTAATTATGTCAGCACCATTTCTTCTCATAGGCAAATTAAATTCGGCTGCTCTGAAGCTTACAACTTTTATGGCAAATGTATGGTTGACCTGTCAGTAGGCCAAACCAGCCTATTCTTGAGGCCAAGGCAACTGTAGCCAAGCCGCATCCAATTTCCCCAGCTGCCTCCAGCCCCCTCCAGCTCCTCCAGCCGCCTTGGGCCGCCTCCAGCCACCTCTAGCTGAATTGACTGGAACCGATCTCGCAGCTTTCCAGGCTGGATTTTGGTAGGCCGCTAGGTAATCTTACCTTTTTGTATCTCATTGCATACACTACTTTATACTTCACATTTAAACGCCAATGTCTTACTGTACTATTTGAAAAGCGGCTGGTTTTGGTGGACAAGTAAAGAGTTTCTGCGAAACATTAAAATTTACAATATTACAAAATATGTTGATAATTAAACTTATTCAATAAAAAACAAAGAAAATCAACTTCTTATATTGAACTTTTCTAAATACTGCGCTTTTAATACTTAAACTAATTTTAGTTAAAAAAAGTATTGCAAAAATGTCATGAGTTGCTTAAAAATAATGACATAAAAATTTTGTTTGATACAATACATTAATCTCGTGCTTGTAATATAAACTAATGCCTAAACACTTGCTTAGGATATTTATTAAACAAACCTATCAATGAAATAAACAGAAAAAATACCAAAAATGAAGTAATAATTGCAGCAACTCATTTTTCCAAATTCTCTCTCATCCTAGCAATTTTTTTGGTCTCGCACAACTGCACCCTAAATCATTTTCTAAACTAATTAGACTAATATACAGTTGTTTTTTTCCGGATTTCAATTATAAAAAACTTTCTATGTTTCCATGTTTATAAGCTTATTTGTGTAAAACTTTATGGAGGTCATAAAGCTATGATAAAAACAGAGTGTTTTACCATTCTGAACAGGACCATGTTTTGTCAAAACTTACCATCATCATTTTAGGTGTTTTTCCTACAAGATTATTACTAAAATTGATTTTAAAAGATTCTTACCTTCCAAGTAGCTGTGTACTTCCATTTTTTTCTGCCATCAATGGTCTTTTTAGCAAAAGACAGTTCTGGGTTCAGAGGCATGCTTGGAGCTGACAAAATATATATCCCTTACACGTTACTGGCTTTGACAAAACTTGGCAGTTTTTGGTTAATGTTATTGATCTTCAAACAGAAAACTATTAGTAAAGCAAGAAGTAACCAGGTTAAAAAACAAATTTTTTGATGGAATGAAATTGTAAAACAGATAAAAGACAGATGAATAATCTCAAATCTTGAGATATTCAGTTGCTAAACAAAAACTCTAGGTATTATGTTCCAAGCATTTTATTGACAGCCACATACATGTAATTTATAAATGCCTAAAAGTTCCTTCCCATTTGATAAATAAAAAGCTACTGTAATTATATGATTAGATCAACATTCTAAGATTTTTTTTAAAGTAGTCTAATACAGTGACTTCTCTGCTTTTTAATATGCAAAACTATTGCCATAAAAATATTTACTTAATTGCAACTGTTAAGCTGTTTACAAAGGTTTTGCAGTAGAATAAACAGGTTTGAATACCAAGAACGGTAATAACACTTATATTATTTTATGTTGTCGTTACAAAAGAAAACTTTATTCAAACTTTGACATATTATGCATGAAGTTGGTCAACTCGCTTATAATATTTAAAGACTTTCAATTTGAAAGCTTTCTGCAATCAAACAATAAAATTATCCTTTTCACCCTGAAATACTTGACAAAATTTATTTGATTTTCTACTATCGCTAGATATTATTGGGCTAACAATGAATACGCATGTGTTTGGCTAACAACTATTTTGAAATTTGTGAAAAGTGTCATCAAGTTAGAAAATTCTTTGTTTATTTTTGCTAAAATTGAACTATAAAGCACTTTCTATCAATATTACTAAACTTATAATCAATAATCCGCTAAAAATAATGCTTTCATTGCAGTACAAATTACAGTACACATTACAGTACACATTACAGTACACATTACAGTACACATTACAGTACACATTACAGTACACATTACAGTACACATTACAGTACACATTACAGTACACATTACAGTACACATTACAGTACACAAAACAGTACATATTGCAGTACACATTGCAGTACACATTACAGTACACATTACAGTACACATTGCAGTACACATTACAGTACACAATACAGTACACATCGCAGTACACATTGCAGTACACAATACAGTACACATTACAATACACATTACAGTACACATTAAAGTACACATTACAGTACACATTGCTTCTAGACATACATATATTTTGTAATTTATCTTGCATTTAGATAAATTATCCTGCATCTTAATGATCTGTAAGTATTTCCTTTTCATATCATGCTGTTAATAGAAACTTTATTTTTTGCAAGGCTACAAATTCTAAAGTATAGTAAATGAGTTTGCATCCTGTATGATGCTACGTTTATTTTCAACCTGCAGCCGAGTAGTAAATGGGCTGTCTCAAAATGGTCATCTGTGCCAATAAAGCACAGAAAACAATTACATTTAAATTTTAAAGCATAAAGTTTTAAAATTAGAGTTCTACAATCCCTGCAAATGAACGATGGACAAAAGTTTTACTGTGCCAGTACGGGATACATAATGCAGCGGGTTTAAACACCATAAAATTTATTGTTTTTTCAACCTTTAACAGAGCTGCAAACATACAAATGAGCAAACTGAGTACTTATTATTGTAGAGGTGGCAGTTTCTTTTTTGTACAGCAACAAAATTTATCAATCTTGCTATTTTTCAAACAAGGACTGAAACAAAATTTTAGATTTTATCAGAAAGCATCGGTGATTTTCTTATCATTTGAGACTACCTTTTATACTTAAGATAACTTCACTGCCAACATGTTTTAAAATTGAAATTGACAGAGCTGCATCGCGGTCCAAATGCTCAGTTCAAAGCAGAATTGAGATCATAAAGTCCATAGTCACACTTCGGCTGATATATCAAAAAAATAGAGATGGTTAATAGTAAAACTTAAACACAATAGCCAGAGTACCTAGTAATAGCCCTATATAAATCCTTGTATAAATTGAGCCATTTTAGAAAGATATTCTAATCTACGGCGGTCTCGTGATTAACTGTTTGTTTTTGAGCTTTTAAGAGCTTGTAATTACATTTCCACATATTTTGCACCTACAACACAGCGGCGCAAGAAATTGTGAATCTTTTGATACCAAATAACTGTCATGTGAGTTTTTTTGCAAGTAAACCTTTACTTTTGAATTATCCTTATAGTCAGTTCAACTTTAACATCCAAAGTAAACACAAATGTTAAAAATTAGCAATACCTTCTAGTAAATTTACTAAAATTTGGTTTAAGAGCATGTTTTTTGCTCTGAAGACTGTGCAGTATATCGTGTTTAAAATTACAAGCATCTACTGAATGCATCGTACCTGCCAGAGACATCATAGCTTAATAGCGCTTATATCAGAGTTGCAGAGTTGCATAAAAAATCAGTTTGCGTTTGAAAAGTTTTTAACTGAAATATGTGTTGCTACTTCAAGAAGAGTGTTGATTGAGGGAAAAAAATGTGTCACTGACAGACTTTATAATAAATCTGCATTAAAACTTCAAACGACTAAATTCATGGCTTTTTTTATAAAAAATTTCGGCAACCTAATAAAATTAATTTTAAATGTTTATTAACCAAATAGAAAGTTAGCAACCATTAGCAACAAATTAGCAAAGTTATGACACTAACTTTTCTACAAAGTTATTTGCTGATTTAACAAAATATAAAAAATGGAATTCTTTGTCAGATTTTTAAACCGCTATCAGAGGTGGCAACCAGAATAAAAGCGATACTTGACTCAAAAACATACATATTATAAAAACTCACATGCTTAAAAAGCTGCCTCTAATGCAAATAATTGTTTTTTGATAAGATTTTTCCCAATAAACTTTGATAATCAACCATTAATTTTGTTTTAGCATTTTTCTTTATTTGATATATTAAATGTCTGTTTAACAATAAATGAAAATTTACATTGATCATTTCAATTAATCAACATAATCAACATTATGTTGTAGTTTCATAATTAATGTTCTTTTCTCATTAGTTTTTATAAATTTTTTAAGATCAAAACAAGTACTTTAAATAAAAAGATCCTTTTGAAAAAATTTGATCTGTGTACCATTAAAATTGTATTACGTTTGCATAGTGTTGTAGCTGTAAAAGTTTGCTGGTTTCCAGGGCACCCTTCATCTTGTATTGAGCAGGAAATAGTGAAAGTAAACGTCTCTCCTGCGTTGAGCCCACTAAAGTCCAAGCTTACTCGTGAAATGTCTGGATTGTGACTTAATATTTTAGGTTCCTCTGTTGTACTGATTGTAACAATGTAACTACAATATAAATAATTATGAGCATGCAAACATTTATATATATATATATATATGTATATATATATATATATAATTCTCAAAGTATGTGTGTCCCTCCAGCTATAGCTATTATTAGAATAGCTGTAGCTGGACAACCCTGATGCCGCGTCATCGCATACCATCATTAAATATGCTAGCATTTATTAATTAGCTTATTGGAATTTTCCATTGACAATGTGCCAGGCTAATAGCAAGTAGTAGGCAACTCTTCCTATCTTCTCATTTTTGTAAGCTGATTTTCAATGCCATTTTCCATTGGAAATGTGCCTAGCTTATAGCAAGTGGTTTGCAACTCTCAGCTTTTCTCATTGCTTATAAGCTGAATTTTAATATGTGGGCAAAGCCGGGAGGCACAGCTAGTATCTATAAATTTTTCAAAGTTTGTGTGTCTGCATGTGTGTATGTGTGTTTTTTGTTGTGTCTTGCTATAGCTATACAATTTCTGAAATAAAAATTTCACATTCCGTTGTACTTGAACTCATGAAGATTGTGTCTGCAGGGTTACAATTCAATTCTATAATAAAGAGACCACAAAGGCTCTTACAATTCATAGCTTTTATAAAATAACGTATACATTCTTTCTCCAAAAAATGATTTATCAATTGAAACTCTATAAACTCTTTTAACTCCATGAAACATGACGCTTTTGGTGAACTTCTATTTCCATTTTTTTGTAAGGTTCAATTGCCAAATCGTGTTCAAGGCTAATTTCTTTCACACGGACAATTGTACTGTTTTGAGTAGAAACAGCCTTTACATTATCTTTTGGTTCGGTCAGAAAAAGTCTGTATGATATCTCATGTTTGCACTTGTACTAGCCTTGAGAGGCACCAATACCATCGTATTCAAAGTTTTGATGCATAGCTTCTGCTGAGACAGTAGCATTTTACACACACACTTCTATGCACAAGTTGTTATTATTAATTCAACATTTACTGGATTTTTATTTGGTTTTATCAGTTTGTAATAATTGTATCAGTACCGAATCAGCTTTTATTGTAATTGAAGGAAACAGATTTAACCATTTGAGCACTTACAGACGGTATTCCGGCATTGCGTAGAGTGTGTCAGAAACCCTAACAGCCACATTACCGGCATTCACATGGCTCTGTTTTTAAAAGCTGTTTTCAAGTAACGGTGTAAACCAATCAAATTAATTCCTGCACAGGATGTTAGACCAAAAATTTTATTTATATTTATAAATTTTTTCAAATATCTTTATCTACTTCTTTTGTTATAATAAAAAGTTTGATTAGAACGATATCGTAGAAAAGAAGGTATTACTCATTTGTTGGTAGTTTATAAATGATTGTAATGAAAATAAAGAGTTTTGTGATACTAGCTAAAATTTTCTAGTATATTTTAAGGCATGAATTGATGATTAACGTGTGCTCAATGGACATGTGCTCAATAGATATGATACTACTGTAAATGTTTTTGATGAGTTTTTAAAATTGTACAAATTTTTTGTTAGTTTCAGCCAAAAAATGGTGAACTACTGATTTTTTTATGTTTGATGACATTTTCTGCGGGTTGCCTGACTATTTTACTCATTTTTTACCAAATATCATGGTATTATGAGCGCTTTTATATATATTTAATAAAAATTTTAAAATTTTGGATTATTTGACCAATTTCCCAGGGTTAATGACACCCATTGACAAGAATGGCCAGTGTTCAAAGGGTTGATTTAACTATTACTGTACTTGCTAGTTATTTTATTTAAATTTACATTAAAACCCGTTTTATACTTCTTTAATTTAATTTTTTTGATCTGCACAAAAATATATTAGGATATGAAATTTGAAGGTTAGAATGGTAACTCTGATGATATGTTAAATCAAAATAAGTTTTTTAGCAATGAATTTTATTACCTGGGCAACGTCCAGCATTCAACTAGTAAAAAGTATAACATTTTTAATATATTTTAAAAATAAAGCTGCAATTAATATCCAACTCAACAAAGCTCTTTGGTTAAGACGTAAAATTCTTGTTGCACTAATATTGATAAATGGTATATTTTATTAGCTAGAAAGTGTTTTTAAGTGAAAATGTTTTACTTACTTTATAATTCGGTAATACAAAATTTTAAAAACTGTATGTTTAAGAAAATATAGTCTTCTTAAGTTTGTTAAAATAACCATTGTCTTCTTCCTTTGTAGTTGATGGTAAAAACTGCTGTTTTACTAGTTGTTTCATATTTATTCGTCATTTTATTAAATAAATTATAATCTGTAGACTTAGATTAAAATTTATGATTTGTATACTTGGAGTTACTTATCACTCTAATTAATTGCAAATTCAATTAACTTTTGTGGTTGCATAAAATAAACTGTTAGGGAAAAACAAAAATGAACTGTCATTGTAACTTTTTTTGGTTAATTTTCAAATTGTTAAGATCAAAATTTCTATTTTGCGTGTAAGCTATTAAATAGACATAAGATGAAAGAATATTTTTTAAATAAAAACACACATTAATTTAGAATGATTAAATTTAAAGTTTGATTAAGCTTAAGCTGATTAATCATATAAACAAGTAAACTGAGAACTGAGAAAAGTTTTTCAAGCTTTTTGTAATAATTGTACATTAGTTTGACACTACAAGTTACTCTTGTTTTGATAATTGGAATCAAATAGTTGATGACTTTAATATTTATAAATAAGCATATATTTATGGTAGAACTTGTTTTAGAACGTGACTGTTACAACAAAAATTTCAAGGAATATGATGGTATTAATTTTGAAATAAATAAAAGAAATAATAAAATAAATAAATTATTTTACATTTGACTCATAACGTTTAAAGATTTCAGAACAACAGTTTTTTAATACGATTTTTGGCAGCTAGCTCAACCAAATTGGTAATAATAACTCGCTTAAACATTTCCAATCTATGAAGCAATCAAAAGCTTGTTATCAAGTTTTATCAGCTATAGCAATAACCATCACCTAAATGTTACAAGTATATTTTACTGAACTAAAGGTTGAGATTTTAACAATTAAATACTATTAATATGCATAGAATACCCAAAAAAACTATTCACTGTCACAGCTGCTACAATGTAAATAATCCGTTTCAGGAATATTCAAGATGTAGTTCTCCTTCAGGGTTTTTCGAAAACTCTAGAAAAGTAAAAAAAAATTAGATTTTATTTTTCAATATGATAGCCATAGCGTAACTGTAGTATTATGGGTTTGTGTCGGCAACCTTTTTTGTAGTATTTTCATTAAATCAAAGTACATGTATGACAGTATAACAAATTTTTTTATACTGCCCATAATTCCGGCAATTCCATAATAAATAACGAAAAGTGCATGCCTTCAATAGTACAATGTAGTTACAACAACTTTTATATGTTTGTTTAACAGCAAATACTATTCTGCAAAAAAGTTATAAAACTGTTTCATCTGTCCCCAATACTGTAAGGCAAAGTACAACATTACTATAATATGATTGATGTTTATCTTGCGGTGCATCCATCAGTTGTAGGGTTCCAAGTTAGGATGAATGATGGCTTTTTATGGTACTACGACTGATGACATTCAAATTTGTTGTCAATTTGGATGTCACAAATGTGCTCATCAACATAAAAATGAGAGTATTTTTGTGTCGATACAGCATACAATTTGTGCCTGCTGCACACAACTGCAGTTGCAACATAAATTTTGCACCACAGTCTTTCCCTATACCTACTCGAAAACTTCCCAGCATTCCTCAATACAAGAGTGAATATTTTAAATGTAGGTATCAAAGCTATGATCAACGAATATGCTATACTATAGTTTCTAAACATAGCATATGACCATTATTCTGTTACAATTACAAGCAGTAGCGATATATATCACAATGCTTTATTTGAGTTTCAACTGTTTTTATGTTTTTTAAACAGAGAATTCAAAAGTATTTTTAAATGTCCTTCAATGTACCATTACAGTCTCATTTGTCTCTCATGGCAAATGAGACTGTGAAAGTAGTAGTATGCATAATATAAAATTCCACAATGTATATTGAATCTATAATAGTTGACTAGCTCTTCGAAATTTTGGAAAGATAGTTTAACCCTTTTACAGGTCTGAGTGATGCTAATGCTTGGTGGAGCAATATTAATGCCGTCAGCTCAGCATTTTGTTAAACTGTTTTTCATATGCGTAAAAGTACTTGACAGAGTGGAAGAAAGATTTATTTTGATTGAAACATATTAGAAAGATATTAATAGCTATTACTAATTTTGATAGTGCAACTTTCAAAGTGTTAAGGAAAATGCTGTAACACTTCAGAGTTAAAAAAGAAACATTTATGTGCCATAACAATGGCGGCTATTCTACAAACACTTCATGCCATCATATAATGTTTCTGAAGAGTTATCTAATTGCTCTTCAAAATGATTTAAAGTTTTAAGACAGATTGTAAAACACATTATGAACAAATTTGAATACCACAGACCAAAATTGAACTTTACTGACTTCAAATCAAAATGTAATTTTAAGACTGTGACAATCAGTGTTTCAAGTACACTGCTGCTAACACCATAACAGCCACTACAGCCACATTCAATAATTAATCAGATTAAGTGAGTCATTATCAGTACGTCTTTGTGGACACTTTTCTACTGATCTATTTTTATTATAAGTTCAAGAATCACTGTCAGTTAAATAGAAGTGATGTTTAGTTAATAAGTGGTGCTGTATGTTCATATATTTCACCTATAGTGACACTTTAACAGAGATGGCGTTCAAGTAGAAGTCACGTTTGAATGGAAGTTTTATGGTAATAGAGAGAACCTTATGTGTCATTTTCTCTTCAAAGTTCAGTAAGAGAGAAAGAAATATTTTTAAGGCCAACCACAAGATTCATGTTATTCAAATCAGCTTTGAGAATGTGCACAGATGTCACCCTCAACGCTAGCAAATTTTTTTACATAATACCTAGGAAAAACTTTAAGTAAATTTTTCCCACTATGTTGAATTTACATTATAGGAAGCATATGTTAATAGAGAGTCTAAAGTAATATATGTTTAGCATACCAAACTAAAATTTTAGCTTTAAGTTTTTATATTAATAAAAACAATAAAAACATATTATTCAGGTAACTTATTGCTCATGATGTTGACAAAAAAGTAAGGTTTACTGTACAGATTACTTATTGCAAAATTTAACCCATATCAGTAAAAGTAGAGCTTAATTGTGTCTAAGTAAATTAGTGCAAGGAAACTGGTAAAGGATGTGTAAGCATGTTTTGATGTTGTCTATGATTACAGGACTCAGGTTATTTTGCTCAAAGCCTAAACATACTGATCAATCAAGATACTTGAGAAGTTTGACTATTGTTTATTAATTACATTGTATATAACTTCAAATCAGTGATGAATGGCTTTGTAAGCACCTTTACATGTATATCGCTGATTGTGTTAGATGAGAAAAGGGCATTGAAATTATGCATGAATTTCAAAGTTGCTCAAATAACTGGTTATCAGTAGATGGAATTTTTAGACTTGTAAAGATAATTATATTTTAACTCAACATACATGTATAGTACAAAAACTCAAAAGGTTAGAAAAATCGAAGGTTTTTAGGCACATTAAGCAAATTAAATTTTTAAAAAATCGGAAAAGAAGATGTTAATAAGCATTTTTCTATCAACTCTTTTAGTGTAAAAATTTTTTTTATTTTTCTATTTTACTTAAATTGGAATCTTGATTACATTAAAATTATATTTCAACTCATGTTTATTATAAACTTATGGATAGTGAACTCATTTGCCACAGTTGACCTTAGTTGAACTCAGTTGCAACAAGCAAAGTTGGATGTAACTCACATCGTTGAGAAAATTTAGAAATAAAGAATTAATTTACCAGATATGAATCTGATTAACAATTTACTCACTTTGTTGGTGGCCAACCACCAGTCATTGTCTGATTCCACTGCAGAAATAATAAGGTGATTGATGAAGAGGTTACAGTTTCAGCTATGATATCAAGGTCGTTATTAAGCTGTGGCAACTCTAAAACAGTAATGAAAGTATTTACGTTCACATTTGTGTTTATTTACTTTTAGTAAAACTCAAGACTGTTAACAACATATCCTAAGAAATAATATAATTTATAGTAACAGATAAGGCTGTCTGTTATTAAACCATTGTGTAATATATAGACATACATGTATGTATAACATAGAAACGTGAGTCACAAATTTTAACCTTAAAGTCAAAAATAGCAGTTCAGATTTAAATTTACAATCATCAGCTACTGTAAATAATAAATCGTAAGCTCTTACTAGCCATCTTTTTGTACGTTTTTCCAACTGAATGAAATTTTGTTGCAATAAAAAAATTTGCTTCAGGTTTTATCTATGTAAAATAACTCTGTGCCCATGCAGTTTTAAAATATTAATAAAACTTAGCATCAAATCAGATAAATGTTTAGGTACATGTACAATGGCACACCATTTATGAACTATGTAAAATAAAATATTATCTCCATTAAATAAAACAGTAAATTAAAATCGCTTGTGACATCTTCATAAAAAGCAATACTATAGATAACAACTTTTATACATTCAAATAGGTTAGTTAGTTGGTGAACCAAGTACACTACAGAGCCATTCTTAAAGTACTTAAAATAATAACTATTCATGTAACCTCCCGCCTTTGCCTCAACATAAACATTTGCTATGTAGAACTTAAATAAATATAGAGCTTTGACAAGGTTTTCTAAAAGTTCTTTAAGGTTATTTAGACCATAGTATAAACAAACAATTCACTACAACATAATTGTATTCCAAGGTTCAATTATAGCTGCCTCACTTCCCTTTTGTATGTTAACATACCATGCCCATAGACTTCAACTTCTCTTAGCTCTATTCTAGTATTTGCTGAACTGTAAATGCTGAAATATCTAGCAAGAGGGTTGATGGTGTCAGAATCACATCTTCTTGTATACTCATTTCCTAATGCAGACAAACTACTGGAGCAAATTGACCACCCATTTGTTCCTCCTCCATTGGGTGCATCTGAGGTTGGTCGCTTGTTTGTAAGGAAGTAGACATCGTGTAATCGATTTGCTGTGCAAATATTCAACTGTGTGAATAGATTAGCACCTAACATGAAGTTATAAAATGATACATCTATCTTATACTATTACTAATGGAAAACTTGTATGCAATGTTTATCGTTGAAACGTACAAGTAGCTTTTAATAAGTTGTGTTTAAATTTATCAACTGAATAGTCTATTTTTGACTAAAAAAGTTAAGCCATGGATGATGGTTTTCAGTATTTTTAGACCTAATACTTTTTCAAAATTGATAATTTAGGCTTTCTGGCAACAAACTTGTGTACATATTCAGTCATTTGAAACGAACTATAATTTGATTAATAGAAACAATAATTGTAATATTTTTCCTTGATCAGTCTCTGAGCAGATCATTGCGTCAAACATAAAAACAGATTATGTTAAGCAATGCTATATTTCTAATATACTGAATGGTAATAGAAATGACATGTTAATAAAAATGTCACCATATACTTTAGTACCTAGTACTCATGAGACTGATTTTAAGTAATAAAATTATTGTTATATGCCGAATTTTCCCATAGGTTTTCACGGAGTCAATTTTTGGCTAATAATTATATCATTTCAGCAAATTCAATACTTTGGTAAAAACTGAAACCAACACAAAATACATGTCTCGCCATAAAGATCTAAACTGAAGGATTACTTTATTGGCATTCACAAATGATTTGTTGCAAGCATAGGCAGCCTGTACCTATAAGCAAAACATACCACAGAGTTGAGAACCACAGTTTCCATTTTTTACATAGACAACAACTTCTTTAAAGACTATCATTTGCCCGAGGTCAACTCTCCACCAAGGGCCAGCCTCTGTTTCGGTTGTAGACAGACTGCTCAAGTCTCCATCAACTGCTCTGCCAGCATTACCAGCGTTGCTTGACTGGCCAGTCATTTTATTCATAGCATAGTTGTATTCTACAAATATTTAAAGCTGAATATGCACCGCAGTAATTTTCATGCATTAAAATCTGTTAATTACTTTTAAAAACTAATAATTCTCACTATCCATAATCAACAGATAGTGGGAATTATTAGTTGATCACATAATCTATTGCAACGCAGATATAATTATAAAGTAAAGGCATGAACAAATTGTGTTAGTTTGAATAAATGCAGACTTGCCTCAATTATTTTACATACCAAAAATTACTTAATTACATGTAATTATACAGTGCCCACGTTATGAAAATAGCGCTAAGTGCCCATGTTATGAAAAAATCGCTAAATTTGTTGGGAAATTTTTTGTAGAGGTTTATTACATTGTCCACATTTAATTTCATTTAGTCTGCACAAACAAGTAGGTATTTCACAGTCATTCACCTGATTGGAGTTCTTACTGTTCTTCTATTAATTTGCTACTCACCAACATTGTTATTTGCTTTTGTTGTGTTCTCAAAGAATTATGAATTTTTTTACGGTATAAAGTATCATTAATTTTTTGAGAAAACTGATTTTGATAGTTTTCAAGTTTAGTGTTGTAAGTTTTAAAAAAAGTCTTGTAATAATTTTTTTCAAATAATAGTATGTTCTCAAAGACACTGCTAGCTTGTTCATGGCACATCAACTAATTTTTCCGTTTTACCGGCTCATAAATAATAATGCATAAGAGTAGAGTGCTTCAGTGTTTATTAACATATAACAGGCACCGTCGTAGACAAAGGTTATTTTGCCATCTCAGAAAAAGTACCAGGTTTTTATGTGGTTGGCCTCTGACAACAAAAAGTGTTACATAACATAGCATGGTCAAATTCGTGATAGAATTTACATAGGTTGTGATAAGACATTATTCAATACACATGGAAAGTAATATAATATGTGGCTAATTATTATAGATAGGCAATACGTGACAGCCACTGCTGCCGAAGATCATTAAAATTAAGTGTAAGCTTTTAAAATGTAGTCGATTATGTCTATGTGCCACAGCCGCCACACACTACTCTCGTTGGAGGTACTGGAGAAACTTCAACAACGGCTCGGTGAAAGTCGTAGTAGGTTGGCTAGGCCGGTGTATCATTCCCTCCAACTGTTTAAAGAGTCTTTTTTTAGTCAATAGTCGTTTATCATCTCAGGCTTTTTTTCAATGGTTCGCGTATTTTAGCAGCTGTTGATAGCGTTGTCAGTGTTTTTTGTTCATAGTCTGGCTGGCTGGATAAAATCATGATGTAGCAGTAAGTCTGGCAGTTAAAAGTGGGCTATATGAATAACTGTCTTTAGTTGTCTTAGCTCTTGTATCAACTAGCTCCAGCTAGTTTGATCTCTTTTCTGGGTTTAAGAAAAGATGTACAGGGCTTCATAGCCACGATTTTCTAGCCCATCTCTCTTCAAAAACAGGACCGCTATGGTTTGTCTACATAGTAGACTTCGGGCTTGTGCCGGTCCGGGTGTGTATTCCTAAAATGTACCATGAGTCAATCCCAAGAGATGTGAAAATATGTAGACGTGCAGATATTTAGTGCCAAAATATTGCATTACGTGGAGTTGGTCGTGAGCCCACCGGCACTGCATCGACCTTTCTGTTGCATAGTCTGTTTTACTTTCTCCATAATTTTGGCTGACAGGTGTAGGGCTGTTCTGACTATGCCAGTCCGTCTCTTCTTGTTAGTTTTGTCAGCAGCTGAGAGAGCGGGTCTTTTTGCATTTTGATGCGGTCCATCCTAGCTGGCTCTTCTGCCACAACTTTTGAGATAGGCTCAGAGCTGGCAGCGCGAGAGTTGACCGACAAGTCTGTGTACTCAGCGTATAAATTTAGAGGCTGCTCATTCTTTTTAACTTAGAGCTTGTTACTGTCTTAGGCTTTGTGGCGGTATATATTGTACAGTCTCCTAAAATGCCTAGCGCCTTTAAAATTTCCAGTATTTTATGTAAAAAATTTTCCAAAAAGGTGGCGGCTGTTAAGTTTTAGGCGAGCAGTATGGCTTGTTGTTCTTTAGGGGCCTATTCTCATACACTTATCTAGTAATTTTCTTTGTAAATTGGTTGTGTTGATTATATGTGACGATATAGTATGCCCTGTCTCCTGGTCTATCTGGTTTTGACTGCATCTGGGCCTGTCAAAGTTTATGCCATACCATACCATGCCATACCGGCAGGGAACTTAGGTTAGGCTCGATTTGTCTTGGCAGAGGAATTGTGTCTGGCTAGTTCTGTGGGTAGTTTCCTGAGTCATTGACTGTGAGGTTCCGCGGCAAGCCCTTATCAGTCGTGGCTTCAGCTCTTCTTGCTTCTCTTGATTTCATAGCATTGATTCCATCATTTTATTGGGACCTGGACATATTTAAGGCAGGACCACTGCTGAGAACCACTCTTTTTAGGGCAATTCCCGTTCTTGGGTCAGTCCAGGGTCGTGCCACCCCACGCTTGCCATTTTTCAGTGGTGTCAGCTTGATTGGCTCTTGCGTTCACATCAAAGGTTTAGGGGTGGCTTCATCTGCTCTTGAGTCCACCATTTTCACTATTTCTAAAGCAAGACTGGGTCTGAAAGAGCTGACCGTTTTGTGCACGATCCTAATGGCATCAGCCTAATTTTTTTGCAAATGGGTAGTCTAACCCGCATAATCTAGGCTGTCACCTTTTCCATGCTGGGAATTCTCAGTGGGACTTTGACCGGCCTCGAGTCAACTGAGTCCACCGCTTTTAAGGCAGTACTAGCTCAAGGGACCCGGTCATCGCCTATATTGTCCTGGCAGGCTTTGCCCAGGTTTTTCGTAGAGGAGGAGTCTGACTTTGCATATCTTAAATCATCACCTGCTCAATGCAATGGTATCTCAGTGTGACTCTACCGGGCTTTAAATCAACTATGTCCACCACGTTTAAAGCAGGACTTGATCTCAGCGGGCTAATCGTATTATGTGCAGTCCTTCTGATCCAGAGCAGAGCTTGGCTCTCTTCAAAATTTCTAGCTTTGTTTCCTATCGTCTCCTTATTGGTAGTTTTTTGCTAGAGAGGGTGCTTCTAGCTCTTTTTCCGACAGTTTCATATTCAGCGCTTTGTGTGGCCAGTCGCATGTTTTACTGCCGCGGCCCTTGGCCTTTTCTCGGCACAATTTTTTTATAACTGGGGCAGTGTTTTTGGACAAGTTCCTTTTTTCTGCACTCCCAACAGATCAAGAAATGTTTCTCTGTGCAATGCTTGAAAAAGAGACTCGGTCGTACTTTCAACTCCTCGACCAGCTCTGTCTTAGTATAACCTGCTCTAGGTTTGAGTTGTTCGAGGTCTAGACTGGCTTTGCTTCTGCCACCTCTTCCTCTAGGTTCTGCAGCACTCACACTCAAAGTGGTTAAGCTGTGGGACTATTGTCTGGCTTTTATTAGCAGAAATTTTTTTCCTGTTCTTACTGCTTCGGTTAGTGTTGACGCGGCCAGTAAGTGTCATCGAAGAGCTGCATTGTACAAGAAGTTTTTAAAATTCTTCCCAATCAGATTCCTCTTAGATTGCTTTGGCAAATCTGTATACGCCATGTGTACCAGTCTTTCAATTTCTGTTGCAAGTTTTTACAACAGGGCTATGCTAGCCTTTCTAATGGTGCTGAGATGGCCACACTCTTGTTAAGGCATCAAAGATGCCTAAATAAGCATACGGCCGATATGTGTAAGCACTTTTCTTCATAGGAATGTGGTGACACAAATTAGTCAAACTCCTTTATATGCACCTTCAAACTTCTTTAATAGAAGTTTGAAAGTGCATAATCTTTCAAACCCCTATTAGAAAATTTCTAACTGCTTGAAAGCAAGACTTTGTAACTTTTTCAAAGAAGCAACTTCAATGTTATAATAACTCAATACGTCAAAAAAATTGTAACACATAAAATAATTAATACTTTACTTTCAGCAACAAATTACTAAAAATAGATTTTTGCCTGTAAGTTAAATTGAGTCAATTATAGTTTGCCTAATAGAGGTGGTGTCCCTATTGCTGGCTGAGAAATCAAATATTAGTAGTCAAATGGCACTGCAGTGCAATAGGATAACTGCAACGGTAGCTGCAATGGTAGCTGTAATGTACTGGGTGTTATTATGTACATTTTCGATTTTAAGGCATCGAAGATGCCTTAACATCTAAATGGCATCAATGATGGCATCCTCACGCTGGTCCGCAACTCTCAGCTTCTTTCTTCAAGGCTGTTTTCAAATGTAAGAAAACCGCAGCTTTGTCTATTCTTTTGCCTGTGCCATGTCTTGATATCTTGAAATCAAATACTTTGGGTCTCCTGTGCTGGAGTACTGGATAGCCTGAAAATGTGGTGTCAGTGTCTGTGGCACCGCCAACAACTTTTCCAGGGCGTCAGCTAGACGATCAGTATCTCAGTCAGCACTGTGTGTCCAGCGGTTCATCTTGCTTTGAGCGCTGGGGCTTTGTGTGGATGCAGGGTACTACCAGCCTAAAGCTCGGATTCAAATCTTTGTCCGTCACTCATAGGTTTAATGCACTAATCTAACTAAACTTCAATGGGTTCAGAGTACAGACTGCATCTACTTGGCTCTCAACCTTCAGTTAGAGATCACAGTGTGACAGCTAGGTACTGATTAGTACTAAAAATGGACGGATGTTTAAACAGCACGAAACTTAGTCTCATCACGGTTTGAGGCTTCCACTCTCCTCCAACTACTTCAATCTTCTCCCAACCGTCACTTTTAAAGCAGGCAAAAGATGATCATTAAAACCAAATTAAATGGCTGTTCTGGTAGCCTTTAGATCTGACTTGATCTCACTGTTGCCACCCGTGTAAAATACTCTGCTTTGTCTTTCACAGAACACTAGCTAACTATCCAATTTTGCCGCTCAGAAATAATAACACAAGAGAGTAGAGTGCTTTAATGTATATTCACATATATCAAGTGCAGCCACAGTCAAACACTACTCTGCGATCTTAGAAAAAGTGCAAGTTTTTTATATGGTTGGCCTACGGCAACAACAAGTTTTACATAACATAGCATGGTCAAACTCGTGATGGCCATTACAAAATTTGTGATAAGGCATTATTCAATACACCAAGAGAATAATATGATAAGTGGCTAAATTTAGATATGTATACATCACAGCTAATGCTGCTGAGGATCACTAAAATAAATTAAGTTTCAAAACGTAGCCGATAATGTCTGTGTGCCATGGCCACCACAATATTTCAAAGCAGATGCAGTATGGTCACACCACTCACATCCGGAAAAAGCTAATGAAAGGAAATTAATATTATTTCACAATCTTTCTTCTCAATTCATACTTGCAAATTGAAACATTATTGGATGGAAAGAAAAAAAAAAGATTTTGTTACAGTCTATTTTTATTGAAAAACAGGCTTTGAGATTATGAAGAAATGCAAGAAACATAGAAAATGTGCAAAGTAGCTCATAAAAATATTTAATTAGCATCATACCTATAACAAAAGTTTTTCTTCAAATTGCTTTAGCCTTGGCTTAAGAGAAACTTAAGATGTTGAACTTTGTACATTCATATATATTTATTGTCAAATATATATTCTTGTGGCTAAAAACATTTTGTGTTGACTTCCTGTTTTATGGAGAGTAATGAAACAGGCAAATTCCTTAACAATAATGTTTCTAAACAGCTTTTGGCTGATACGATAATTTAGCCAAACAGAAACATGCTTTGTGATCTTCATACACAACTTAAAACATGAATATATATTCAACTAACTCATTGACCCATTTGTGTAAGCCTTTTTTCTTTATAGAAATGTGGTGACCCAAATTGGTCAAACTTCTTTATACGAGCTTGTAAACTCCTCTAGTAGAAGTTTGAAAGTGCATAATCCTTCAAACTCCTAATATAAAATCTCTTTCTGCTTGAAAGCAAAATTTTGTAAATTTTTAAAGAGACTCTAATGTTCTAATAATATAATACATCAAAAGCGCTGTGACACATAAAATAATTAATACTTTACTTCCAGCAACTAATTACTAAAAAGAGATTATTTTATTTTTTTGCCTATAAGTTAAATTGATTCAATTATATTGTGCCCAATGACGTTAGCGTGCCTATTAAGACTAACTGCTGGCAGAGATGCTGTTAATTTTTAACACAAATCATATCATTTCAATTACAAAATATGGAAATAACAACTTTTTAGCTGTTGTGATTTTAAAGATAAAGATTTTTTTTAAATCCTTTAACACAAATAATATTTTTAAGAACATCAGCAAAACTTTCTTTTAGTTCATTTATTTATTACAGTCTATTTATTTGCGAATTGGTATTTAAAATATTCAGTCACATGTTACAATTGAATAAAAATCTAAATATTAACAATTTTGTATTTAGATTTATTCAACTTATAAAACAAAGTAAGACTTACTAGGAAAGTGAGATTGTTGGCTTTACATTAACCAGTATATGTAGTAAATTTGTTTTTCAGTTAGCGTCTAAAAAGCTTGTTTACATTAAGAACAATGCAATAGCCATACAATAAAGTTATATTAGTATGTTCATGTTCAGGAGGCTTGTATTTTTTGTGAAAAAACTTTTTGTACACGCAAACTGTGAGTAATAATTGTTATAAACATTTACAAATTATTTGATAAGTCCTTTTTTAGCTCTTTACTGCAGCTTCAAATATAGAACTATTGCTGAAAATAAAAATATATAGTCTTTTACCTGGTTTAAAGTAAATATCACTGCAATTACTAATAGCTAAATTTATATTGATTAAGTAACCTTAGCAACTAAGTAGCACTAGCTAACACAACAAGTTCAAAATAATTAAAAAGCATTACTATATGAATTATATGAACTGAGTACCGGTGTAACAAAAACTCACCATAAAAGTCAAATAAAATAAAGTTTAACTTTTGTTTAACTGAAGCCGTGACAACCGCTCATTAATTAAGTTATTAAGCGGTTATCTAATCGTATTAGGGATTTATCCTATTACACAGTTAAATTGTAGGTGGGGTAACAATAGATAAGCATAGATGGATATTATTTGAAAAACTAGAGCCCAGAGCAGTAGAAGTGACAGTACTAAAAAAGAGGACAAGCAGACTAGTAAGCAAAGCCAAGTTATCACTAAAAAAGAAACAATTAGACCCAACTGTCTAAAATCTTTTTATAAATGTTTAAAAACAACAAAAAGAATTGCCTGCTAACAAAAAATTGCAAAGATAATCTAGAAGTGTTTGCTGAGCAGTATTAGAATATCTAAAATTTATATGGCAAAATATTAACACAATAATATAAAATATTATATATAATAAATATATAAAATGTTTAATTTGTTATAATACGGTTTTTATGAACTTTTTAGCTCAAAAAAGAGTGTTTGACTGATGCTCTTTAATATTTTTAAAGTAAAATTATTTACTGTGAATGCTTTGTAAAAACAAAAGGCAAGTTTAAGGTAATGCATTGTATGTTACTTTAAAACCGATACACTAAGATTTTTTTACATTTTGTGTTATATAAATGCTAGCCATTTATTTATTTGGCACACAATTTTGTTTAATGAAACCATAAAGTGGAAAATCGAAGCTAAAATACAAACAGCAAGCATTATGATATAAGCATGAAATACGTAGAAATACTGCCAAAAGAACTTGGTAGTACCAATATATGTGTTTGTTGTAGCAAATCAACTAAGTGATTGTCGCGTGCGCACCTCATCAAACCAAAAACTTTGCTAAGAACAAATAATATTTGATGGTAATGTTAACTTTTAGTTAGAGCGATATGCGCTGTAAGGAAATGTTGTAAGAGCATTTCAAATGAATTTTAACAAAGATTTGCTACCTCTTGTGAGACAAAATTATTTTAAAGTTAAATGTTTGCTGTTTATACTCAAAGCTACTTGGCTCTTTTTTACTATAAAAACACTTTAATTTAATCTGATTCCAAAAGCTTAATAAAACTCGAGGGTAAGAGCCAAGTAGCTAAAATATTTATGGCTTAAAACACCTGGTTGAAAAGAAAACTAATTGACTTTAATTATTCCCTAAATAAATATTAAATGATACACTTGTATAGGAAAAAACGGTTTGTTATTAATGTTGCACTATCAAAGCTGCAACATTATTATCATGACAATATTTTGATTTTTTATATCTGAAGTTTAACTAAAATATTTCACTTTTATCAAAGTATTACTGTAATGCATTTAAAAGTCTGACTTTTTGCTGATGGGAAAGATATTTTCAGAACATCAATGAAAGCATAGAAAATGTCGTAATACAATTCCAGTCTGTACTACTACATTTTTCGCAATAAAAAACTAGATTTACTCTTCTATTTACAATGAGCTAAATTTGTACTGTTTTGAAGTTATGAGCACATTCCACGAGACATTCTAATGTAAGTGTTAATGAACTTCTATCAGCCACATAAGCAATTCAGAATTAGTTTTTAGTACTCAGGAAACTAATATGGTTTAATATGCTTGTTGAGAGTTGAGTTGGGTTGCATTAATTAATTTTAATGATGGAGAAGTTTTGTTGCACATGAAACCTCTTATTCTCACCTTTTTAGACTATTATTAGCTATTATTAGGGTATTAAGTATTTGCTATGGAGAGGAAATTAGATGTTATTAAGAGATCTAAAAAGAGTGAAAGCCATGAATATTGACAAGGCCTAGCTTTTTTTGATATAGTTCACCATCTTAAAATATTAGTTTTTTCATTATGTTTTAAGATGGACTTGCACAAAAATGTAGTTGATTTTACCGGACAGTATCGGTATTTTGTTATCATTTGCAATTGCTTTGGATGTTTGATGTGCTCAGATTGCCAGAATATTTCAAGATTGAAATTGAAAAAACTTGCTCGCATTAAAAATGCTCAGATCAAGGGAAAGTGTGATTATGTCTATAGGTGCAAACATACCGATCAGATAGTGGCGCTTACTGGTGCAACTTGATAGCAATAACCAATATCAACTACAGCTACAGTAGCAACTAATGATATTGCTTTGTACAAAATTTCCTGCTGACTGTTTGAGCCGCGATAATTTTAGTGGATTTTAATTTTGAAACTTCCTGGCAGTCGGATCACCTCAAACATAAAAATAGTCATAAATAATAGAAAACTATGAGTACTTTTGATTGAAGTTGCTAAATAATTATGTAAGTTTATTTATAAAACTCATAATTAGCAAATAAACCTGCATACAGATGTTTAGATACAGTTTATGGCTTAGGGCTGGTGAAAAGTAAACAATTCAAATAAGTAATACTTTCTATATGAAACAAGTTAAATTAAGCTTATTGATAACACATAAGCTAGTAAATATTGTACATTTTGTACATCTCGTACTCATACCACCCAGAGATATTCATTTTATATACCTTAATCACTCTTAATGTGAATCATTATGATTTACCTCATTAAGATGGTCTTTCTACTTGCAATTTCAACGCATAATTCAGAGGCTAAATCCATTAAAGGTTGACTTGCAACAAAACTCACATTACAATTATGTTGTATCAAAAGGTCCACCAAGTCTTACTCTGCTGTGTTGTAGGTGAAAAACAAGTGGAAATGCGGTTATGAGCTCTTAAAAGCTCTAAAACAAACAGTTAACCGCAGCCATCACAAAAATGCCGTAGGTTAGAATCCCTTCCTTTAAATGACATGCTCAAGTCGACGGGGTTATTGTTATATTATCTAGTGAAAGAAAGGCCAATAAAAGGCTCAATTCAAAATGGCTTGTAGCATTAGTTTATGACAAACGCTTTGGGTTCTACCAGAAAGCCCTTATCAAATACAGATGCTCGCTACTTTACAGCTTTGTTTCAGCTTGGTCTAATCCTCTAGTCGTAATCTGATCATGTAACTCATACTTCTTACCAAATGGCGCAAAAAATTTTGAAGCATTGTTTGAGTATCACAGGTGACTAACAGGCTCCTCGTGTTTATCAGAAGATGATATGCGCTCATTCGATCTAAGGTTGAAAAATTAAACTGATTTTTAGGCTAGGTTTTGAGATATCAGTGCTCAAATTAACAGCCTTATAATGATGATGAAATGGATGCGTGAGAACAGTAGGCATGGTTATATTGAATGCGTGAATTATATGGTAGTAAAATTATTTTGACGAATGAAATTGCATGAAAGTGTAAACCGAAGCACATCGTGTTCGACTATGTCCTATTTGAGCCGTTTTAGAGCGAGATTCCAACCTACGACATTTTTGTGATGGTTGTGATTAACTGCTCGTTTTTGAGCTTTCAAGAGCTTGTAATCACATTTCCACATAATATGTGGAACTTAGGTTGACTTGCAAAAAATTTCACTTTTCAGTTATTTGATATCAAAAGGATCACCATGTTTTACTCCGCCGTGTTGCAGGTACAAATATGATTTGTACCTGCAACACAGCAGAGGAAAACATGGTGAACATTTTGATATCAAAGAACTGAAAAGTGAAATTTTTGCATATATTATTTGCAAAAAAATTGGAAATTTTTTACAAATATTATTTGTACCTGCAACACAGCAGAGTAAAACATGGTGAGTCTTTTGATATCAAATAACTGAAAAGTGAAATTTTTTGCAAGTCAACCTTGAACTTTACGCTAGCTGATAGCTTTCAAGCATGTTGAACAGAAAATATTTCTTGGATTTAAAGTATGTATTTCAACTCAGAGAGATATTTTAGATAATACCATTGTTTAAGATTATTTAGGATTATTAGTGCTTTTAATTAAATTTAATAAGCTGCTAAATGTGTTAAGTAATATGAAAATGTAACAGTTATCTGTTGGAGATACAAACTCTTGTTGACATTAATTTACATAACAGCTAACAAAAAAGTTCTTCAGCTTTACGCCAAACCTGTTAGGCTTCAAAAAAGATTGCTATCCATTGTTGTTTTATTTTCTTTTCTAGCAATTATCAATTTTTTTCATTGTGATCATTGTTGTTCTTAAAACCTTGAAATAACTGTTTTATAAAGATACATTGCCTTTATAGAGCCATTATACTTTGGTCCGCAGGTGGTAAATAAAAAGTGGTAGTAGTTTATACTCTTATATTTTACCAAGGCATTAGGCAATTAGGCTGGATTTTGACCCATTATTTTGGTGGTGGATAAAAAATGATAGGAACTATAACCAGGATGCTGGATTGTTATGCTATATTTACCACTTCATTAGTTTCAATCATGTAGTATTTGCAATTAGTGAAATTTATGTTGACTTTATTTCCATTAAAGTCATTTAACTTATTTCCAGCGCATCTTGTTTATAATAGTATATACTTGTCTTCAAATTCAACAATAGATAGGATAACAAAATTTTCAGACTTAGTGAAAGAGTGTTACCGCATCACTAAAAAACTAAAAAACTTTGGATCTAGGAGATTTTAATGTAAACTTGTTGAACACAAAAATGGGGTCTAATTTAAATAGCAAAATATGTAATCCTTTGTATTTAAACAGTTACTTGTTGAACCAAAAATAGTAAATGCAAACTCTTCTACATTAATTGATTATGTGCACAATCACTGATCATGTTTACACTTCCTGTTTACCTGAGTTATCTTGAGAATAGAAAATAGTGAAATTTATAAAGTGTGTGAATAATTATTTCATATATTAAGTTACATAGTATGCCTACCGATACTGAGTTTTGAAGTTGATGTGATAAATATAAAATTTTTCAACAAGTTTATAAAATATATTTTTCCATTTAAATTCATAATTAGTCTCTATTTAAGTTTGACAGTCAGAAGCCCTCATTGATTAAAAAATATTGTCAACAAGAAGTGCATGGCATATCAAACAGATTTTCATAAAGGGTCATTTTTAATATTGTTGACAATCGTATCTATTTATCTTTAACTCACTGACAAATATAAAAAAGTCACTTTTTTGATTGTTTTTCAACTTTTTAAAGTCAAAATTTCTGCAAGATCAAGTGCATATAAAAAGAATGTGATTAGCATAATAGGCTTGATTTCTCTATTTCTCACTATGTATACTTACTAAAAAAACTGGTATCTACAAAAGTTCAAGGTAAATAATAAAATTAAATTTCAAGACATACCATAGACTTCCACCTCAGCCAAACTCAGAGGACTTCCTTTCAGTTGACTGTAAACCGCCAAATGTTGTACTTCGAGTGGTTGGTCAATCTTTTTGATGTAAGTAGCATTAAACGATGCATCTCTATAGTCTATGCGAGTCCACTGATTAGAGCTGAGGGAGGGATCTTCCGGTGAGGGATGAGTAGAGATTAAAAGAGATTGTTTGGCTGAGCGGTTATCTGAATATATAATTCAATAGTTACAAGATATCAACATGTAAAGTTTAAGTAAAAAGTTCAGTTAAATACCGGTGGAAAAAAGTTCATAAAAGTGTTCAATAAGATTTTTAAAATGTAAAGTTGCAAACTTTTTGCACTTCTCAGTTTAGTTTTATAAATTTGAAGTGCTGGAGTAATTCAAAATATATTTTCTAATGCTGCATTTTTGTAAAATAAGGGTATTCTGTAGACAGTAAAAAATTTGAACAACCGAATAATCGGTCAGCAATGCATAAAATGTTAATCATTTACAGGATATTTGTGCTTAAATAAGGGTTTTCTTGTTATTCAAAGAAAACTTAATGAATTCAAATTCTCCAAAAAAATTGTAATTAATCCAAATTACAAATTGTAGATAGCTGTTGTAGATTTACATGTAGTTTTCAAAGCATACAGAATGGAATTGCTAATGGTTACTGTGTGTGAAATCATAAGTAAATATAAAATTAGTTGACCAGAATAAAAATTTAAATCAAACAACTATCAAAGCAACTTTATGGTATGCAATAAAAACTTAAAAGGGTGTCAAGTAATGCAGGTGGCTTAAGACTGCAAAGTTTTTTTTTATTAAAAGACACATTTTCCTGAGTTTCACAAAACTTAAAGCTATACTGTTAAGACAGAGTGCCATGACCAGAGTTATAACAATATTATTGTCCTCCTGGCTACCACACTTACAGGGCCAGGCTTTGTAGTCACAGGGTAACCCTGTGTCATTGTTGAACACGCCTGAATGACTGAGGAGACTCTACTAGAAGACTGAACAAAACAAGAAGAAAAGTTGGCTGAGCGAAAGAGGAGAAAATATAAAAAAAGATTAAGTTTTTGCATATGGTTTATGGCATATTGTACAAGTATTTTGATGTATATTTATTTATTTACATATACAGTATATGTCATTGGTGTTTAACACTCGGTGTTATTGCCTGACTGTTTTATAAAAATTAAAGGGAGCCAGCATTTTTTATTTACAGTACCATAATTTGGCTAAGCAAACCAGTGTACTAAAATTCGAGTAAAGGTCAATATTTAGGTAAATATCACAAAACACCTTCAACTATAGGATTTTATTTTTGTAAATTTACAAAATTAAAGTTTAGATTGGATCAGGTAGAAAGGTAATAAAATGCTTTTTTTCAGACTTTTTTTATTTTCATATCCACTTACAGTATTGAGCCTCATTTCTGTTGTAGAGTATTATTCTACCAACAGAGTATTTAGTCTGTAGATTAACTATCCACCACTTGTCCTCATCTGATGATAATGTGTGTGTAAAGTCTCCTGCTCCTCCATTGACAGCTAAGTCTGCTGTGTAGCTGTTTAGGGTGCTACTTTGTTGTGCTGGTCGGTTCAGAGCTAGATTAACGGCAGCTGTAATCATTGAGACTCACCATAGCTACTGATCTCAATCAAATAGTACCTAGTGATCGAGATGATAAAGTAAATATCCAAGAATTATTTTTAACCCAATAGCAGGTTTTGATATGGAAAGTTTTAGAAGAACATATATTTTAATAGCTAGCAAAAAATTGAGCAAGTTATAAGTAATGAAATTATATTTTAGAAGCTATAGAGTACTAACTAAGAATTTTTTAGAAAAAGATTTTACTCTCTGCATCTTGAAAAAAAAACTTGTTTTAGCTTTTACGACTGATGTTTATAAATGGGAAAAACAAACGTTTGGCAAAAATTGGCTATAGAAAGCTACTTTATTTACAGAAAAAATATAAATGGTTTTTAAACAAGTTAGCAAATCCTGGACATACATTTAGAGATGTCGATGATTTGCTGATTGTACATTAAATAAAATACTATAAATGTCAAGTAAATGTATGACAACTACAATCATATATTTGTAATAAATGGCACACAATTACAAAGTATACATTTAAAATGTCTCAGTTGCTATGAATGAAGTCAGAAATGTTCTATTGTTAAAGCATTCGCACAAATAGCAACGTTTTCTACCTTTGGGAACATTTTAACTTATAGTATTTTAGATAAGCTAAATTATTGATATTCACAATAATTATGTTAACAAGCCTACACCCACACTCATGAGTTCATATTTTTTCGCATGCACAAGCCCACACATACATGCCCATGCGTAAGCTCACACACGTACACCCACAAGCACAAGCCTGTGTACGCATGAGTAGTCATGCACACTATAGTCAAGTCACACACGCACACACGCACACACGCACACACACACACACAGGTCATGCACAGCACAAATATTACTTAAACAGCCATTGAGCCTTTCAATAACATTAGCACAAGATAAACACAGAATATAGGGCAAGTGCTTAACTTGACTTTGTATGTGTTGATTTATGGCAAAAGGTTAAAATTTAAACTAATTTTTAACACAGTTACTATTGCTGTGGATAAGATGTTAGCTTTAACAAGGGTTTCAACTTTTTCATACATGTAAGTGTTGCACCAATTATTCCCCTTTTTAAGATTGAACCTTTGGTAAATGTATATAGTAGCAATAAGATTTTAAACAATAGCTTTAACCTCTATGTAGAGCTAGAAATCTATGTCCCAGTTTCTGACTTGTACTATTTTTTACTGCTGATGTGTTAGGAAAATTTTTAGCTTTCTCTTTAAAAAAAAGACTAAAAAGGAACATAAACTGAAATGAATTAACACATGCAAGCTGCTTAGACAAAAAGCAACAAGTGTATAAGAGACAACTGTACTTCTTTTTAAGTAGACAATAAGAAACACTAGAGCAGCACGATAAAAAACTAGAAACAAGACCAATGTTCCTTGATTATATATGTAACATTTTATTAAAATTCACAATTTCCAATACATGTATATACATGCTGTGATGAAAGCCAGTCAAATGAGCCTGACAAGCTCACTGACAATTAGCCAGTCATTCAAGCCAGAAAAGCATCAATACGAATCCGAAAAGCAATTAGCGATCCGGCACGGGACGATTATCGCAGGTGAAGCACTACTATCTCAAACACATGATCAGTAATCTCAAAGAGAGCTGAGTTTACCGCGAAGCCAAAAAAGATATAAACAGAGTCTCATCAACCCTTGAACTGAAAGTAGCATGCTTGTGGCTTACACTTATGCTATGTTACAAAATATTTGTGTACTAATATATGTATCATATGGTTGCTACAGCCACTGCATATTGCAAGCATTTTTAAAAATGGGTGTCAATAAGTAAAAGTGTGTTGGCGTAGAACCAGATTGAGTCAAGAAGCAAGTTTTTTTCCCCTGGTGGAAATGGTAAGATCAAATACCTCAGTTTACACACCATCTTGAACAACATTGTGATTTAACATTTTCTTCCAGCTTTAAAAGTAGCAGCTAAAAGAAAACTTTGAGCGATGGAGAAGACCCCAAAAAATGACAGCGCTTAGGGAACTCAAAAAAAGAAAAGAGATATGCTAAAGGAAACTGTTGTGTTCCCTTTAATGCTCAACAAAAAACATTCATTACAAGGCAAGAAGATTTATGTTTAAAAAAAAAAATATATATATATATATATGCTGGAATGTAAGAACAACTGTAATCCCAGTAGTCATTGGGGCACTGGGCGCAATAACACCGGCGCATAAAATGTGGCTTGCCCAAATACCAACAACAATCAACTCAGACGAGTTGCAGAAAAGTGCGCTATTGGGAACAGCTAAGATCTTGAGGCGAGTGCTCAAACTCCCAGGTCTCTGGTAAGAGACCCGAGTTAGAGCAGAATTTACCACCCATACGGGGTATCCGGGGTGAGCAAACAATTTTATATATATATATATATACATATATAAATATATATATATGTATATAGATATATATATACATATATAAATATATATATGTATATAAATATATATAGATATAGATATATATATATATATATATATTATATATATATATATATATATATATATATATATATATATATATATAATATATATATATATATATATATATATATTCTTGTGGCTAAAAACTTGAAGTTTTGACTACCTGTTTCACGAAGAGTAATGGAACAGGCAAATTACTTAAAGCACATAAATTATTGTTATTAACTTATTGTTTGCCATGGTGAGACAGACATTGATTGGTGTTTATAGGATTTCCCCAGAGCTCTATCGCAAAAAAGTTTACTGGCATGGTCTCGAAAATTGTGATGTCACAATTCTCATATTCGTTGTTGTGTGCTCTTACCGCTTATTTATCAACTACGATAATGACGCTAGTGGCAGGCGAAGGTAGGACAACTCCAGAGAACAAATGAAGATGACAAAGGAATCACTGTCATTAGTTCTCCATGTACATATTATTTCTATGATAAGTACCTCAGACTCCAAGAACCATACTATATTTTTCGGGTGATATTATGCACTAGCTTTTTATGTTTAATGCGATGTTGAGGGTGACGACTGAGACTATTTAATTTCAAGCATTGCGTGATCTGGCAAAAGTGCGATTGACATTTAGTTCAAGGGCCACGCAACTGCAGGTCATAATTTAATCGATGTGATTTCATTACATTTATCAACGACAGTACATTTATTGAAACATAATTAATTAACCCAGAACATGTGTTGTATTGGTCGGGCGTTAGCATTGTTGGTCGGGCATTGTTGATTATCTAGAATCTTAGTTTATTATTAGCGCTCTCCGGGTTTAACAGCACCGATTGTCACAAAAAAACGCAGTTTCAATGGCAGCGAAAGGGATCGACGACCTAAGGCTAAATGAGAATTATGACGTCACATTTTGAGTACCTGAACCAAGCGTTTTTTTTGCAGGACGTACTTTGACACCCCGTTTTTCATAGTTTTATTATTCTTGTTAGATAAGCCTTTTTTCTTAATAGAAAACATGAATATATGTTCTAATAACTCATTGACCCATTTGTGTAAGCCTTTTTTCTTCATAGGAATGTGGTGACACAAATTGGTCAAACTCCTTTATATGCACCTTCAAACTTCTTTAATAGAAGTTTGAAAGTGCATAATCTTTCAAACTCTTATTAGAAAATTTCTAACTGCTTGAAAGCAAAGTTTTGTAAACTTTTCAAAGAAGAGACTCCAATGTTTTAATATTTAATACATCGAAAGCACTCTGACACATAAAATAATTAATACTTTAGTTTCCGCAACTAACTACTAAAAGTAGATTACTTTATTTTTTTGCCTATAAGTTAAATTGATTCAAATATACTGTGCCCAAAGACGTTAGTGTTCCTACTAAGACTAACTGCTGGCAGAGATGCTGTTGATTTTTAACAAAAATAATACCATTTCGATTACAAAAGATAGAATTAACAACTTTTTAGCTGTTGTAATTTTAAAAATAAATTTTTTTTGTAAACCTTTAAGACAAATGAGATTGTCAAGAAAATCAGCACAAATTTCATTCATGTTCATTTATTTATTACAGTTTATTTATTTGCAAAGTGGTATTTAAAATATTCAGTCACATTTTATTATTGAATAAAAATCTAAATATTAAGAACTTTTGTATTTAGATTTATTCAACTTATAAAACAAAGTAAAACTTACTAGGACAATGAACTTGTTGGCTTTACATAAACCAGAATTTGTAGTAAATGTGTTTGTCAGTTAGTGTCTAAAAGGCTTGTTTACATTAAGAACAATGAATTAGCTATATAATAAAGTGATATTAGTATTTTCATGTTTTGGAGACTTGTATTTTCTTGTGAAAAAACTTGTTGTACACACAAACTATGAGTACTAATTGTTATAAACATTTACAACTTATTTTATTAGTCCCCTTTTTAGCTTTCTACTGCAGCTTCCAATATAGAACTAATGCTGAATATAAAAATAAACATTCATTTTTATGGTTCAAAGTAAAAATAACTGCGATTAGCAATACCTAAATTTATATTGGTTATGTAACTTTAGCAACTAAGTAGCACTAACTAACACAACAAGTTCAAAATAATTAAAATGCATTACTAAGAGAATTATATGAACTGAGTACCGGTGTAACAAAAACTCACTATAAAAGTCAAATAAAATATAATTTAACTGTTGCTTAACTGAAACAGTGACAACCACTCATTAAGTAAGTGGTGAACCTAAAAAAGTGGACAAGCATACGTGTAAGCAAAGCCAAGTTATCACTAACAAAAAACAATTGGACCATATTGTCAAAAGAATTTTTACAAATGTTTAAATGCAATAAAAAAAATTGCCTGCGTACAAAAAATTGTAAAGATAATCTCAAAGTATTTGCTGAGCAGCATTAGAATATCTAATATTTATATGACAAAAGATTAACAAAATAATATAACATAATATATATAATAAATATATAAAATGTTTAACTAGATATATTATGGTTTTTATTAACTTTTTAACCCAAATAGATTGTTTGGCTAATGCTCTTTAAAATATTTAAAATAAAATTATTTGTTGTGAATGTGTTGTAAAAACAATGAAAGCAAGTTTAAGGTAAAGCATTGTATGTTACTTTAAAACCGATACTCTAGAAATTTTTATTTTTTGGTGTTATATAAATGCTAGCTTTTTATTTATGTGGCACGTAAATTTGTTTAAAGAAAAAAAGTCCAAAATCGGAGTTAAAATAAAAACAGCAAACATTATGATATAAGCACACTGCCAAAAGAGCTTGGTGGTGCCAATATATGTTTTCGTTGTAGCAAATCAACTAGGTGATTGTGGCGTGCGCACTTCATCAAACCAAAAATAGTGCTAAGAACAAATACTATTTGATGATAATATTAACTTTTAGTTAGAGCGTTATGCTCTGTAAGAAGATTTTGTAAAAGCGTTTCCAATAAATATTAACAAAGATTTGCTACCTCCTGTGAGACAAAATTATTTTAAAGTTAGATGTTTACTGTTTATACACAAAACCACTTTGCTATTTTTTACTATAGAAACATTTTAATTTAATCTGATTCCAAAAACTTAATAAAACCCAAGGGTAAGAGCTAAGTAGCTGAAATAATATTTCAGCTACTTAGCTCTTACCCTAAATATTATTTATGGTTTCATAAACCTGGTTGAAAACAAAATTAATTGACTTTAATTGTTCTCTAATATTAAATGATACATTTGTATAGGAAAAAACATTTTATTGTTAATGTTGCAATGTCGAAGCTGCAATGTTATTATCCTGACAATATTTAGATTTCTTATATCTGAAGCTTAACTAAAATATTTTCATTTTATCAAAGTATTACTGTATAACATTTAATAGTCTGAATTTTTGCTCATGGGAAAAATATTTACCGAACATGAATGAAAGCATAAAAAATGCCATAATGCAATCACAGTCTGTAGTACTACATTTTTCGCAATAAAAAAACTAGATTTACTCTTCTATTTACGATGAGCTAAATTTGTACTGTTTTGAAGTTATGAGCACATTTCATATGAGACATTCTAATGTAAGTCTTAATGAACTTCTATCAACCACATAAGCAATTCAGAATTAGTTTTTAGTACTCAAGAAACTAATAGGGTTTAACATACTTGTTGGGAGTTAGACAGTATCATTGTATTACTCAATTTTAATGATGCGACATTTTTGTTGCACATAAAAGCTCTTATTCGCACCTTTGCAGATCGTGTTTAGTCATTATTAGGTTATTCAGTATTTGCAATGGAGGGGAAATTAGATGTTGTTAAGAGATCTAAAAAGAGTGAAAGCCATGAACATTGACAAGGCCTAGTATTTTTTGATATAGTTCACCATCTTAAAATATTATTTTTTTCATTATGTCTTAAGATGGACATGCACAAAAATGTAGTTGATTTCATTGGACAGTATCAGTATTTTTTATCTTTTGCAATTGGTTTTTGATGTTTGATGTGCTCAGATTGCCAGAATATTTCAAGATTGAAATTAAAAAACTTGATCGCATTTAAAATGCTCAGATCAAGTGAAGGTGTGATTATGTCTATAGGTGCAAACATACTGATCGGATA
Organism: Watersipora subatra; assembly: GCF_963576615.1. Lineage (NCBI taxonomy): Eukaryota > Metazoa > Bryozoa > Gymnolaemata > Cheilostomatida > Watersiporidae > Watersipora > Watersipora subatra. The sequence goes on along the minus strand of NC_088714.1, from coordinate 25,447,375 downwards.
GTGGCGCTTACTGGTGCAACTTGAATGCAATAGCCAATATCATCTACAGCTACAGTAGCAACTAGTGATATCGTTTGGAACAAATTTTTTTGCTGACCGTTTGAGCTGTGATAGGGGATTTTAATCTTGAAACCTCCTGGCAGTCAGATCACCTCAAACATAAAACTAGTCATAAATAATAGAAAATTATAAGTACTTTTGATTGAAGTTGCTAAATAATTATGTAAGTTTATTTATAAAACTCATAATATGCAAATAAACCTGCATACAGATGTTTAGACACAGCTTATGTGTTAGGGCTGGTGAAAAGTGAACAATTCAAATAAGTAATGTTTTCTATGAAACAAGTTAAATTAAGCTAATTGATAAGACATAAGGTAGTACACCTTGTACATTTTGTACATATCAAATTCATAGCACCCAGATATATTCATTTTATATACCTTAAGCATCTTAATGTGAATCATTATGATTTAACTCATTAAAAAGGAAGTAGAAATCTACTTGCAATTTCAGCACATGATTCAGAGACGAAGTTCGTTAAAGGTTTACTTGCAACAATATTCACATTACAATTATAAATGTATCAAAAGATTCGCCATGTCTTACTCTGCTGCTTTTTAGGTGCAAAATATGTGGAAATGTGATTTTGAGCTTTTAAAAGCTCAAAAACAAACAGTTAATCGCAATCATCATGAAAAGGCCATAGATTGGAACCCCTTCATTTGAATGACATACTCAACTCGATGTTTTAAATGTTTTTTATCCCATAAAATAAAGGTCAATAATGTTTTTTAGATGTTTGAACAGAAATTATTTATTGTGAATATGTTGAAGAAACAAAAATAATAAGTTTAAGGTAATGCACTGTATGTCACTTTAAAACCGATACACTAGAATTGTTTGTATTTTGTGTTATATAAATTCTAGCCTATTATTTATTTGTCATGTAATTTTGGTTAATGAAAAAATAAAGTAGAAAATCGGAGCAAAAATATAAATAGCAAGCATAATGATATAAGCATGATATATGTAAAATAGTGTCAAAAAAACTTTGTAATGCGAATATCTGTTTTCGTTGTAGCAAATCAACTAGGTGATTGTAGCACGTGCATCTCATCACATAAAATACTTTGCTAAAAACAAATATTATTTGATGGTAATATTAACTTTTAGTTAGTGTTATGCGCTGTGAGAAAATACTGTAAGAGAATTTCCTATGGATTTTAACAAAGATTTGCTATCTCACCTAAAACAAAGTTATTTTGAAGTTGGACGTTTACTGTTTATACACAAAGATACTTTGCTGTTTGTTACTATAGAAACGCTTTAATTTAAATTGATTCCAAAAGCTTAATAAACCCAAAAGTAAGAGCTAAGTAGCTAAAATATTTATAGCTTTAAACATCTGGTTTAAGACAAAACTAATTGACTTTAATTGTTTCCTAATATTAAATAATACATTTGGATAGGAAAAACTTTTTTGTTGTTAACATTGCACTATTGAAGCTGCAACACTATTATGCTGACAATATTTTGATTTCTTATATCTGAAGATTAACTAAAATATTTTAATTTTATAAAAGTATTACTGTATAACATTTAAAAGTCTGAACTTATGCTGACGGGAAAAATCTTTCAAGAACACAAATAAAAGCATAAAAATTGTCGTAATACAATTACAGTCTGTGCTATTATATTTGTCACAATAAAAAAACTAGAATTGATCTTCTAAATAAAATGACCTAAATTTGTATTGTTTTGAAAATATGAGCACATTCCATGGGACACTCTAATGTAATAATTAATGAATTTCCATCAGCCACATGAACAATTCAGAATTGGTTTCTAGTACTCAGAAAATGACATGTAATATGGTTTAATATGATTGTTGGGAGTTAGACAGTATCAGTGTATTACTCAATTTTAATGACGTAGCATTTCGTTTCACATAAAAGCTCTTATTCTCACCTTTTTAGACCATTTTAGCCGTTTTTAGGGTATTAAGTATTTGCCATGGAGAGGAAATTAGATGTTGTTAAGAGATCTAAAATGAGTGAAAGCCATGAACATTGACAAGGCGTAGCATTCTTTGATACAAGTCACCATCTTAAAATCTTTTTTTTTTCATTTTGATTTAAGATGGACTTGCACAAAAAATGTAGTTGATTTTATCAGATAGTATTAATAGTTTTTATCATTTGCAATTGTTTTTGATGTGCTCAGATTGCCAGAATGTTTCAAGATTGAAATTAAAAAAACTTGCTCACATTTACAATGTTCAGATCAAGAGAAAGTGTGATTATGTCTATTGGTGCAAACATACTGATCATATAGTGGCACTTAATACTGCAACTTGAATGCAATAGCCGATATCAACTACAGCTAAAGTAGCTACTACTGATATCGTTTTGCACAACATTTTCTGCTGATCATTTGAGCTGTGATAAGTTTTGGGGATTTTAATCTTGAAACCTTCTGGCAGTCAAATAACCTCAAACATAAAAATAGTCATAAATAATAGAAAACTATAAATACTTTTGATTGAAGTTGCTGAATATTTATGTAAGTTTATTTATAAAACTCATAATTAGCAAATAAACCTGCATACAGATGTTTAGATACAGTTTATGTGTTAGGACTGGTGAAAAGTGAACAATTCAAATAAGTAATGCTTTCGATGAAACAAGTTAAATTAAGCTTATTGCTAATGCATAAGCTAGTACATCATGTACATTTTGTACATCTTGTACTCATACCACCAAGATATACATTTTATATACCTTAAGCACTCTTAATGTGAATCATTATGATTTAACTCATTAAGATGGTCTTTCTACTTGCAATTTTAGTGCATAATTCAGAGGCTAAATCCATTAAAGGTTGACTTGCAACAAAACTCACATTACAGTTATGTTGTTTCAAAAGGTCCACCATGTCTTACTCTGCTGTATTGTAGGTGAAAAACAAGTGGAAATACGATTATGAGCTCTTAAAAGCTCTAAAACAAACAGTTAACCGCATCCATCACAAAAATGCCGTAGGTTAGAATCCCTTCCTTTTAATGACATACTCAAGTCGACGTGGTTATTGTTTTATTATCTAGTGAATGAAAGGCCAATAAAAGGCTCAATTCAAAATGGCTTGTAGCACTAGTTTATGACAAACGCTTCGAGTTCTACCAGAAAGCCCTTATCAAATACAAATGCTCGCTACTTTACAGTTTTGTTTCAGCTTGGTCTAATTATCTAGTCGTAATCTGATCATGTAACCCATACTTATTACCAAATGGCGCAAAAAACTTTTGAAGCATTGTTTGACTATCACAGGTGACTAACAGGCTCCTTGTGTTTATCAGAAGATGATATGCACTCATTCGATCTAAGGTTCAAAATTTAAACTAGTTTTTAGGCTAGGTTTTGAGATGTCAGTGCTCAAAGTGACAGCCTTACAATGATGATGAAATGAATGTGTGAGAACAGTAGGCATGGTTATATTGAATGCGTGAAGTATATTGTAGTGAAAATATTTCGACGAATGAGGTTGCATGAAAGTGTAAACAGAAGAACATCGTGTTCGACTATGTCCTATTTGAGCCATTTTAGAGTGAGATTCCAACCTACGACGTTTTTGTGATGGCTGTAATTAATTGTTAGTTTTTGAGCTTTCAAGAGCTTGTAATCACATTCTCACATATTAGGTACCTGCAACACAGCAGAGTACAACATGGTGATCCTTTTGATATCAAATAACTGAAATGTGAAATTTTTTGCAAGTCAACCTTGAACTTTAAGCTATCTGATAGCTTTCAAGCATGTTGAACAGAAAATATTTCTTGGATTTAAAGTAGGAATTTCAATTTAATTTAAACGATTTAAAGGTTGAAGTAAATTTTGCAAGTTTTTAATTGAAATAGCTAAGACTTCAATAATACAATTCAAGAAGGCTTTCATGAACAAACAATGCAGACATTATAATAATTTAAGGGTTGAAATAAAACCAGTGTGATGCAGCCTTTGCAATCACAGTCCTCACCAACAAAGCGCTCAAGTTTTCTATGAAAATTTAAGTAACATTTTTAATCATTAAATGCAGAAACATTTAAAACTGCTTCTTACTAATACCACACATCTTAATTTTATTAACTTTTAAAATTTACTATGCAACAACCTTTTTTCAACAGAAGCGTGACTGTAATTCAATATGGCAACTCAGAGAGATATTTTAGATAATATCATTGCTTAATATCATGGTTTAATATTATTTATGATTATTAGTGCCTTTGATTAAATTTAATAAGCTGTTAAATGTGTTAAGTAATATGAAAATGTAACAGTGATCTGTTGCAGATACAAATTCTTTTTGACATTCATTTACATTACAGCTATAACAAACAAAAAGTTATTTAGCTTTACGCCAAACCTTTCAGGCTTCAAGAAAGATTGCTATCAATTGTTGTTTTATTTTCATTTCTAGCAATTATCAATTTTTTTCCATTATGATCATTGTTGTTCTAAAACCTCGATTTAACCATTTTATAAAAATACATTGCCTTTATAATAGAGCCATTATACTTTGGTCCACAGGTGGTAAATAAAAAGTGGTAGTAGTTTATACTCTTATATTTTTACTAAGGCACTAGGCAATTAGGCTGGATTTTGGCCCATTAATTTGGTGGTGAATAAGAAATGATAGGAACTATAACCAGGATGCTGGGTTGTTATGCTATATTTACCACTTCATTCGTTTCAATCATGTGGTATTTGCAATTAGTGAAATTGATGTTGACTTTATTTCCATTAAAGTCATTTCACTTATTTCAAGTGTATCTTGTTTATAATAGTATATACTTGTTTTCAAATTCAACAATAGATTGGATAATCAAATTTTCAGACTTAGTGAAAGAGTGTTACCGCATCACTAAAAAAACTAAAGAAAACTTTGGTTCTAAGTGGTTTTAATGTCAACTTGTTGACCACAAAAATGGGGTCTAATTTAAATAGCAAAATATAAAATCCTTTGTCTTTAAAACAGTTGGTAGGTGAACCAAAATTAATAAATGCAAATTCTTCTACATTAATTGATAATGTGCACAATCGCTGATCATGTTTACGCTTTCTATTTACCTGATTTAGCTTGGGAATAGAAAATAGTGAAATTTATAAAGTCTGTGAATATTTATTTCATAGATTAAGTTACATAGTATGCCTACTGATACTGACTTTTGAAGTTGATGTGATAGGTAGAAAACTTTTTAACAAGGGTATAAAAGAGATTTCTTTATTTTTTTCCATAATTAGTCTCTATTCAAGCTTGACAGTCAGAAGCCCTCAGTGATTACAAAAGATTGTCAACAAGCAGTGCATGACATAACAAACAGTTTTTTCATAAAAGTTCATTTTTAACATTTTTCCAATCGTATGTATTTATCTTTATCGCGCTGACAAATATAAAAAATCACTTTTTTGGTTGCTTGTGAAATTTTTAAAGCCAGAAAATATGCAAGATCAAGTGCATGGGAAAATTATGTGATTAGTATTATAAACTTGATTTTCCAAGACACTATTTACACTTATTAACATTAACTTGTATCTACAAAAGGTTCAAGGTAAATAATAAAACTAAGTTTCAAGACATACCATAAACTTCTACTTCAGCCAAACTCAGAGGACTTCCTTTCAGTTGACTGTAAACAGCCAAATGTTGTACTTCAAGTGGTTGGTCAGTCTCTTTGATGTACATGTAAGTGGCATTAAACGCTGCATCTCTATAGTCTATGCGAGTCCATTGATTAGAGCTGAGGGAGGGATCTTCCGGTGATGGGTGAATAGAGATTAAAAGAGATTGCTTGGCTGAGCGGTAATCTGAATATATAATTCAAAACTTAAAAAATATCACCGTGTAAAGTTTAAGTAAAAAGTTCAGTTAAATAAAAAAAGTTCATAAAAGTGTTCAATAAGATTTTAAAATGTTGAGAAAATTTGACAAATTTTCTTCAGACCTTTTATTAGTTGCTAAACGTAGACTATGTCATCACGGAGCGGGTCATCATGGTCACTCACAAACACTGGTTGAAATCTGAAAATATTCTACATCAAAATCTATTTTTATGCTATGACACTGGATGGCTATAAACTGACAATAATGAAACAACTATAAAAATATTTTCTGGTTGACTCCAAAAATATGTAAAGGCAGAGTTGCTAACTTTTTGCACTTTTCAGTTTAGATTTATAAATTTGAAGTGCTGGAGTAATTCAAAATATATTTCCTAACGCTGCATTTTTGTAAAATAGGCGTATTCTGTAGAAAGTAAAAAGTTTTAACAAACGAATAATCGGTCAGCAATACATAAAATGTTAATCATTTTACAGGATATTTGTGCTTAAATAAGGGTTTTCCTAATATTCAAGGAACGCTTAATGAATTCAATTAGTCCAAAAAAATTCAAAATACTCCAAATTACAAATTTTTAGATAGCTGTTGTAGATTTACATGTTTTTAAAGCATGCGTAATAGGATTGCTAATGGTTACTATGTGTGAAATCAGAAGTAAATATAGAATTAGTTAACCAGAATAAAAATTTAAATCAAACAACTATTAAAGCAACTTTACGGTATGCAATAAAAACTTAATAGAGTGTCGAGTAATGCAGGTGGCTTAAGACTGCAAAGTTTTTCTGATTGAAGGACACATTTTCCTGAGTTCCACAAAACTTAAAACCATACTGTTAAGGCAGAGTGCCATGACCAGAGTTATAACGGTTGACCTTCTGGCTACCACACTTACAGGGACAATCTTTGTAGTCAGAGGGAAACCCTGGGTCATTGTTGAACACGCCTGGATGACTGAGGAGACTGTACTAGAAGACTGAACAAAACAAAAAGAAAATAGGGCTGAGCGAAAGAGGAGAAAATATGAAAAAAGAGCTGCATGTTTGCATGTGGTTTATTGCCTATCGTACATGTATGCTGATGTATATTTATTTCAATATATAGTACATATCATTAGAGTTTATAATGCTCAGTGTTATTGCTTGGCTGTTTTATAGAGATTAAAGGGGACCAGCAGTTTTATTTACAGTACAATAATTTGACTAAGCAAACCAGTGTACTAAAATTCGAGTAAAGGTCAATATTTAGGTTAATATCACAAAACCATTTTAACTAGGATTTTATTATAGGATTAATCCTATAGGATTTTATTTTTGTAAAATTGAAAAATAAAAGTTCACATGGGAATACGTAGAAAGGTAATAACAAGTTTTTTTGATCAGACCTTCTTATTTTCATATCTACTTACAGTATGGAAGGCCATTTCTGTTGTAGAGTATTATTCTACCAACGGAGTATTTAGCCTGTAGATTCACCATCCACCACTTGTCATCATCTGATGATATTGTGTGTGTAAAGTCTCCTGTTCCTCCATTGACAGCTAAGTCTGCTGTGTAGCTGCTTAGGGTGCTACTTTGTTGTGCTGGTCTGTTCAGAGCTAGATTAACTGCAGCTGTAACATATGAGACTTACATGTACTGGCTGAATGAACTCAAGTGAATATGACTTTTTTTAAGATAAAAAAACACATGTAGGCATTATGTATGAAATTACTAAATAACTAAATGAAATCCTATTTTAGAAGCAATAGAGTACCAACTAAGAGTATTTTAGAGAAAGATTATACTCTCTGCATCTTGAAAAAATAAAAACTTATTTTAGTTTTAACGACTGGTTTTTATAAATAAGAAGAATGAAACCTTTGGCAAAAATTGTTTAGAAGAAACAAAATAAAAAGGCTACCTTAATTGCAAAGAAATTTAAACAGCTTTTAAGCAAATTTTCAAATCGTGGACATACATGTAGAGATGTTGATGATTTGCTGATTGTACTATAAATATAATTCCATAATTGTCAAGTAAATGTATATCAACTAGCAAGCATACATTTGTAATAAATGGCACACAAGTACAAAGTCTACATAAAAAATGTCTCAGTTGCTATGAATGAAGTCAGAAATGTTCTATTGATAAAGCATGCGCACAAATAGCAAAGTTTTTTAATTTTGCATATATTTTTACCTTTTTTTATTTTTAGAAAAGCTGAATAATTAATATCCGCAATAATTATGTTAACAAGCTTACACCCACACACATAAGTTCACATTTTCTCTCATGCACAAGCCCACACATACATGCCCATTCGTGTGCAAACAAAATGTGTGCAACATGCCCAGCCTGTGCAAACAAAAGTAGTCATGCACACACTAGTCAAGTCACACATTATACAGACACAAATCATGTCTCACACACACGCACATGCACGCGCACACGCACACACACACGCACACACACGCACGCACGCACTCACGCACACACACACAAGTCATGCACAGCCCAAGTATTACTTAAATATTAGCTGTTGAGCCTTTCAATAACATTAGTACAGGATAAACACAGAATATTGGGCAAATGCTTCTCTTGACTTTGTATGTGTTGATTTATCAGCAACAGGTTAAAATTTAAACTAATTTTCAAAACAGTTACTATTGCTGTGGATGAGGTGTTAGCTTTAACAAGAGTTTCAACTTTTTCATAAGTGTTGCACCAATTATTCCACTTTTTAAGATTGAACCAGACCTGTACTGCATTGTACTGACCTGTACTAATTTTTACTGCTGATGTGCTAGAAAACCTTTTAACTTTTTTTCTAAAAGGAACGACTGAAAAGCAACAGAAACTGAGATAAAATAACACAAGCAAGCTGCCTAAACAAAAAGCAACAAGTGTATAAAAGGCAACTGTCTTTCTTTTTAAATAGACAATAAGAAGCACTAGATCAGCACGATGAAAAACTAGAGACGAGACGAATGTTCCTATAATATATCGGTAACCTTTTCTTAAAATTCACAATTTTCAATTTGTACATGCTGTGGTGAAAGCTAGCCAAAGGAGCCTGACAGGCTCGCTGACAATTAGTCAGTCATCCAAGCCAGAAAAGTATCGATATAAATTGAAAAGCAATTAGTCCTCCGGCAAGGCACGAATATCACAGGTGAAGCACGACTATCCCAAACACATGATCAGTGGAGCTCAAAGAGATCTGAGCTTACCACAAAGCCAAAAAAGATATAAAAAAGAGTCCCATCGATCCTTGATCTGAATGTAGCATGTTTGTGGCTAACACTTTTGCTATGTTATAATATATTTAGGTACAAATATATGTATCATGTGGTTGCTACAGCAGTAGTATATAGAGAGCAGATCTACACACAAAAGTGACGGATCCAGCGGGGGGATAGAAAAAGGGGGTTGTGAATTAAATTGGCTAGGGGTGTAGATTGAATCGTGTGGAGTTGAATGAGATGTTGGGGTTTGGGGGGAAATTGTGGTGTAGAGTAGGGGGTTGAATTCGAGGGGTTACGGATCCGCTCCTGGCGTAATCGGCGGATTATCTGTGGATGAGTCATCGGATTAGCGAGGGATGAGTCATCCGATTGAACGCGGATTATCGCGGGATTAGTCGGGGGAATCGTCGCGGATTAGTCGGGCGAATCGTCGCCGATTATCGGTGGAATAGTGGGGGTGAATATCTGGGACATCGAGGGCTGGATGGTTTTCCGGAGTGGATCTCGCGGATTATCGAGGAGAGCGAGAGATTACCTAGCGGATGAGTGAGGGGGTTAATATCTGGGACACCGAGGGGTTGATTTTCCGGAGATTGTTATATATTTGGTTGAATGAGAGATAAGTTTTTATTATAAAATATAAACTATAAATGTTACAAAAAAATCAAAATCATTCTGTCATTCGTTTTAAAAAGGAAAGTTTTGGAATACATCTTTCTTGAGTTTCATTCAATCCCAATTTTCTTCTTCTTCTTTCATTGTCGAATGAGAATGAACTGTCTACAATCAAAACATACATTATTTTTAGTGAGATATAGTAAAAGTAAGACATACAATCAGATTAGATCATTCATTCAAACTAAAAATCAAATATAATGTAATACTTACTGAAGAAGAAGAAGATCCATCCTTTTTCTGAATGGAATCTTCCTGTTGAGATATGGGAGCCTGCAATTGCAATGATTACAGTCAGGATGGATTACTATAACCTTGCTGAGATAGTAGACTCTACATTCACAATGGACTCCAACTTAAATTGTAAATTTCAATTGCATTAGTCATCGAATCATAGAATGATATGCAAGATGTAATGCAGACAGAATAGGATATGCAATCAGCTAGAGTAGGACATACAGACAATAAGAAAAACAAATATGTTATATCACATAGTCAGACTAGGACACACAGACAGAGGAGGATATTCAGTTAAAATAAAGAAATAAATATAATGTACTACTTACTGAAGATTCAAATTCATAAAGCCTTCTCCGAAAAGGACTATATTTAGTTCGGTGATGCCCAGGATCCTACAATTGCATTGATTATAGTCAGAGTAGAACATACAGACAAATTAAAACACAGTCAGGTCTTACTTTGAATTTCAATTCCAACTCCTTTTGTTTTAAAGTGGAGTTATACAAAATATTAATTACTGTTTTCACAGATTGATACTCATTTTAACATTCCTACATACCAATTGGAGTGAATTTTGTTAAATGTATTTGATCTTTAGTTACATGTTTTATCATTATACAACGATATTAGACGAAATAAATATAATGTAATACTTACTTTTAAAGTCAATGTAACATCGAAGTTACGAAAGAACTCCTCTCTTTGCTGCTGCATGACCAATGATTTCTACAATAATTTCCAAAATTACTTTGTATAATTTAATTGTTTCATTTAAGCAAACCCTATAATTCGAAATACATTTAATATGTAGTTTATATTCTCAAGTTTCCTTTAATCAAAAATATAATTTAGTAAAATATTATAATGTAATACTTACTTTCTTTTGAAGCTTGATCTTGTTTCGAAAAGCCTTCTGTTTTTCAGGATCTACCTCTCTACCCCAAGGGCAGTAGCCCCATATCTCTACACACGTGTCGATGCAATTTGTCTGAGTTAGGAGTCTATCCACGTTTTTGTCTCGAGCACACATTGTAAACTATTATAAATAAAATGAGATGAAAAACTTATTCTTTCTCGTTGCTTATATAGTAAGTAGAAGCAATGTTATGGTTCATTAAATTTGTGTAATTTATGTTCACGAAATTGTAAAATCAGCTAAAGAGTTTTCGCGAAATTCACTTTCGCGAAATTCAATTTCGCGAAATCCAATTTCGCGAAATCCAATTTCGCGAAATTCACTTTCGCGAATTTCAATTTCGCGAAAGTTGACTATATAATATATATGTGTAATTTCGTGAAATCCAATTTCGCGAAATCCAATTTCGAGAAATTCACTTTCGCGAAATTCAATTTCGCGAAAGTTGACTATATAATATATATGTGTAATTTCGCGAAATCCAATTTCGCGAAATCCAATTTCGCGAAATTCACTTTCGCGAAATTCAATTTCGCGAAAGTTGACTATATAATATATATGTGTAATTTCGCGAAATCCAATTTCGCGAAATCCAATTTCGCGAAATTCACTTTCGCGAAATTCAATTTCGCGAAAGTTGACTATATAATATATATATAATGTGTAATTTCGCGACATCCAATTTCGCGAAATTCACTTTCGCGAAATTCAACTTCGCGAAAGTTGACTATATAATATATATAATGTGTAATTTCGCGAAATCCAATTTCGCGAAATTCACTTTCGCGAAATTCAATTTCGCGAAAATCTGTTTACTATTTTCGCTTCATTTATTCTGTTGGATACGCCACTATTCTTCAATACTCTGTATAAGAAGCTTGCTCAGTGTAATTTTCCTTTTCATCACTTAGTCCTGCTCCTGATGCCTACTTATATACAGATTGAGATTTTGGGGCAATCGAGCGTTGATACCATAAGCTAAAATTCTGTTAGCCGGCTACTCGCGATTAAGTTCGTTGAGTGTCGCTGTGTTCAGGCTGTCGTGTGGACAAGCGCCTTGGCAATCGACCTGAGTGTTTTCCTAGGCTTGCCTATGGAATTCTCCTGTTTGGTTTGGCTTAACCATTCCATAACAGTCTCTTGCCCAGTAAATAGAGGGATGAGCAAAAAAAAAGAAGGCCCAATGGACAGATGGAGGAATTGTACTAAGGTAGGTATAGGTAAGTATTCGTTTTGAAGAGAATATAAAGAAAATGAATATATGTATTGTTTTGAATAAATGTAGTATGTATCATTTATTCTCTCAAAGATTGATGAATGATAACAGGGTTCTCTTTACCAAAAGTATTTTGTCATGATTTTATCGAAAGATTGTGTATTATATATCACTTCACAGTCTTTTCCATATTTTGAAGATATCAGTTAGAATGTGATGCTAGCAAGTCTACTAGTTTAATTTAATTAAAGGATCCATGGGTGCTTTACCGCTTCATGGAATAATTCTCAATATACTGATTACTCATGATGATCTCTCACAGTGCAATCAGGATTGTTAATAAAGTACTGAGAGTAAGTATATGTACAGTTATTATAAAGTGTAGTAAGAGATCATCAGGTGTGTTAATAAAGTACAGATAATAAGTATGTGTACAATTATTATAAAGTGTAGTAAAAGATCATCAGGAGTGTTAATAAAGTACTGAGAATAAGTATGTGTACAATTATTATATAGTGCTGTAAGAGATCATCAAGAGTGTTAATAAAGTACAGAGAATAAGTATATGTACAATTATTATAAAGTGCTGTAAGAGATCATCAAGAGTGTTAATAAAGTACAGAGAATAAGCATATGTACAATTATTATAAAGTACTGTAAGAGATCATCAGGAGTGTTAATAAAGTACTGAGAATAAGTATATGTACAATTATTATAAAGTACTGTAAGAGATCATTAGGGGTGTTAATAAAGTACTGAGAATAAGTATATGTACAATTATTATAAAGTGTAGTAAGAGATCATCAGGTGTGTTAATAAGGTACAGAGAATAAGTATGTGTACAATTATTATAAAGTGTAGTAAGAGATCATCAGGAGTGTTAATAAAGTACTGAGAATAAGTATGTGTACAATTATTATAAAGTGCTGTAAGAGATCATCAAGAGTGTTAATAAAGTACAGAGAATAAGTATATGTACAATTATTATAAACTGCTGTAAGAGATCATCAAGAGTGTTAATAAAGTACAGAGAATAAGCATATGTACAATTATTATAAAGTACTGTAAGAGATCATCAGGAGTGTTAACAAAGTACTGAGAATAAGTATATGTACAATTATTATAAAGTACTGTAAGAGATCATCAAGAGTGTTAATAAAGTACTGAGAATAAGTATATGTACAATTATTATAAAGTGCTGTAAGAGATCATCAGGTGTGTTAATAAAGTACAGAGAATAAGTATATGTACAATTATTATAAAGTACTGTAAGAGATCATTAGGAGTGTTAATAAAGTATTGAGAATAAGTATATGTACAATTATTATAAAGTGTAGTAAGAGATGATCAGGAGTGTTATTAAAGTACTGAGAATAAGTATATGTACAATTATTATAAAGTGATGTAAGAGATCATCAGGAGTGTTAATAAAGTACTGAGAATAAGTATATGTACAATTATGATAAAGTGCTGTAAGAGATCATCAGGAGTGTTAATAAAGTACTGAGAATAAGTATATGTACAATTATTATAAAGTGCTGTAAGAGATCATCAAGAGTGTTAATAAAGTACTGAGAATAAGTATATGTACAATTATTATAAAGTGCTGTAAGAGATCATCAGGTGTGGTAAAAAAGTACAGAGAATAAGTATGTGTACAATTATTATAAAGTGTAGTAAAAGACCATCAAGAGTGTTAATAAAATACAGAGAATAAGTATGTGTACAATTATTATAAAGTGTAGTAAGAGATCATCAAGAGTGTTAATAAAGTACAGATAATAAGTATGTGTACAATTATTCTAAGGTGCTGTAAAAGATAATCAGGAGTGTTAATAAAGTACTGAGATTAAGTATGTGTACAATTATTATAAAGTGCTGTAAGAGAACATCAGGAGTATTAATAAAGTACAGAGAATAAGTATATGCACAATTATTATAAAGTGCTGTAAGAGATCATCAAGAGTGTTAATAAAGTACAGAGAATAAGTATATGTACAATTATTATAAAGTGCTGTCAGAGATCATCAGGAGGTTTAATAAAGTATAGAGAATAAGTATATGTACAATTATTATAAAGTGCTGTAAGAGATCATCAGGTGTCTTAACAAAGTACAGATAATAAGTATATGTACAATTATTATAAAGCGCTGTAAGAGTTCATCAAGAGTGTTAATAAAGTACAGATATTAAGTATATGTACAATTATTATAAAGTGTTGTAAGAGATCATTAGGGGTGTTAATAAAGTACAGAGAATAAGTATATGTACAATTATTATAAAGTGCTGTAAGAGATCATCAGGTGTGTTAACAAAGTACAGATAATAAGTATGTGTACAATTATTATACAGTGTAGTAAGAGATCATCAAGAGTGTTAATAAAGTACAGAGAATAAGTATGTGTACAATTATTATAAAGTGTTGTAAAAGATCATCAGGTGTGTTAATAAAGTACTGAGAATAAGTATATGTACAATTATTATAAAGTACTGTAAGAAATCATTAGGAGTGTTAATAAAGTACTGAGAATAAGTAGATGTACAATTATTATAAAGTCTAGTAAGAGATGATCAGGAGTGTTAATAAAGTACTGAGAATAAGTAGATGTACAATTATTATAGAGTGTTGTAAGAGATCATCAGGAGTGTTAATAAAGTACTGAGAATAAGTATATGTACAATTATTATAAAGTGCTGTAAGAGAACATCAAGAGTGGTAATAAAGTACTGAGAATAAGTATATGTACAATTATTATAAAGTGCTGTAAGAGATCATCAGGAGTGTTAATAAAGTACAGAGAATAAGTATATGTACAATTATTATAAAGTGCTGTAAGAGATCATCAGGAGTGTTAATAAAGTACAGAGAATAAGTGTCTGTACAATTATTATAAAGTGCTGTAAGAGATCATCAAGAGTGTTATTAAAGTACTGAGAATAAGTATATGTACAATTATTATAAAGTGCTGTAAGAGATCATCAAGAGTGTTAATAAAGTACAGAGAATAAGTATGTGTACAATTATTCTAAAGTGCTGTAAAAGATCATCAGGAGTATTAATAAAGTACAAAGAATAAGTATATGTACAATTATTATAAAGTGCTGTAAGAGATCATCAAGAGTGTTAATAAAGTACAGAGAATAAGTATATGTACAATTATTATAAAGTGCTGTAAGAGATCATCAGGATTGTTAATAAAGTACAGAGAATAAGTATATGTACAATTATTATAAATTGTAGTAAGAGATCATCAGGAGTGTTATTAAAGTACAGATAATAAGTATATGTACAGTTATTATAAAGTGCTGTAAGAGTTCATCAAGAGTGTTAATAAAGTACAGATATTAAGTATATGTACAATTATTATAAAGTGCTGTAAGAGATCATCAAGAGTGTTAATAAAGTACTGAGAATAAGTATATGTACAATTATTATAAAGTGCTGTAAGAGATCATCAGGAGTGTTAATAAAGTACAGAGAATAAGTATATGTACAATTATTATAGAGTACTGTAAGAGATCATCAAGAGTGTTAATAAAGTACTGAGAATAAGTATATGTACAATTATTATAAAGTGCTGTAAGAGATCATCAGGAGTGTTAATGAAGTACTGAGAATAAGTATATGTACATTTATTATAAAGTGTAGTAAGAGATCATCAAGAGTGTTAATAAAGTACAGAGAATAAGTATATGTACAATTATTATAAAGTGTATTAAGAGATCATCAGGAGTGGTAATAAAGTACTGAGAATAAGTATGTGTACAATTATTATAAAGTGCTGTAAGAGATCATCAAGAGTGTTAATAAAGTACAGATAATAAGTACATGTACAATTACTATAAAGTACTGTAAGAGTTCATTAGAAGTGTTAATAATGTACTGAGAATAAGTATGTGTACAATTATTATAAAGTGCTGTAAGAGATCATCAAGAGTGTTAATAAAGTACTGAGAATAAGTATATGTACAATTATTATAAAGTGCTGTAAGAGATCATCAAGAGTGTTAATAAAGTACTGAGAATAAGTATATGTACAATTATTATAAAGTGCTGTAAGAGATCATCAAGAGTGTTAATAAAGTACTGAGAATAAGTATATGTACAATTTTTATAAAGTGCTATAAGAGATCATCAAGAGTGTTAATAAAGTACTGAGAATAAGTATATGTACAATTATTATAAAGTGCTGTAAGAGATCATCAGGTGTAGTAAAAAAGTACAGAGAATAAGTATGTGTACAATTATTATAAAGTGTAGTAAAAGTCCATCAAGAGTGTTAATAAAATACAGAGAATAAGTATGTGTACAATTATTATAAAGTGTAGTAAGAGATCATCAAGAGTGTTAATAAAGTACAGAAAATAAGTATGTGTACAATTATTCTAAAGTGCTGTAAAAGATCATCAGGAGTGTTAATAAAGTACTGAGAATAAGTATGTGTACAATTATTATAAAGTGCTGTAAGAGATCATCAGGAGTATTAATAAAGTACAAAGAATAAGTATATGTACAATTATTATAAAGTGCTGAAAAAGATCATCAAGAGTGTTAATAAAGTACAGATAATAAGTATATGTACAATTATTATAAAGTGTTGTAAGAGTTCATTAGGAGTGTTAATAATGTACTGAGAATAAGTATGTGTACAATTATTATAAAGTGCTGTAAGAGATCATCAAGAGTGTTAATAAAGTACTGAGAATAAGTATATATACAATTATTATAAAGTGCTGTAAGAGATCACCAGGTGTGTTAACAAAGTACAGATAATAAGTATGTGTACAATTATTATAAAGTGTAGTAAGAGATCATCAGGTGTGTTAATAAAGTACTGAGAACAAGTATATGTACAATTATTATAAAGTGCTGTAAGAGATCATCAGGTGTATTAATAAAGTACAGAGAATAAGTATATGTATAATTATTATAAAGTGCTGTAAGAGATCATTAGGAGTGTTAATAAAGTACTGAGAATAAGTATTTGTACAATTATTATAAAGTGCTGTAAGAGATCATCAGGTGTGTTAATAAAGTACAGAGAATAAGTATATGTACAATTATTATAAAGTACTGATAAAGATTGTACATGAACATTTTCTTAGGTATATATTCAATGTTTCATTTATACTATATTATCTTTATTGTGTCCTATCTACTTGAATATTTTCATATATTTCAAGTTAAACATAAACTATTTTATTTTTATTGAAACAAAATGATGATGGAAATAATGAATAATACATATAAATATATCTTTTAAAGTGAATAATTTTGTAATAAAACTGATCTTTCATTCAACATATTAATTTCTCCAACAATTTTCAATCTTACATACAAAAAAATACAAAAAAAACCGAAAATAAATTCCTTAAAATTCTTAACCATTCAAGAGCTTCAACATTACAAAATCATCAAATCTTCAAAAAATAACTTTGTACATAAACACTTTCTCATATATATTCAATGTTTCAAATATATAACAATCTCCGGAAAATCAACCCCTCGGTGTCCCAGATATTAACCCCCTCACTCATCCGCTAGGTAATCTCTCGCTCTCCTCGATAATCCGCGAGATCCACTCCGGAAAACCATCCAGCCCTCGATGTCCCAGATATTCACCCCCACTATTTCACCGATAATCGGCGACGATTCGCCCGACTAATCCGCGACGATTCCCCCGACTAATCCCGCGATAATCCGCGTTCAATCGGATGACTCATCCCCCGCTAATCCGATGACTCATCCACAGATAATCCGCCGATTACGCCAGGAGCGGATCCGTAACCCCTCGAATTCAACCCCCTACTCTACACCACAATTTCCCCCCAAACCCCAACATCTCATTCAACTCCACACGATTCAATCTACACCCCTAGCCAATTTAATTCACAACCCCCTTTTTCTATCCCCCCGCTGGATCCGTCACTTTTATGTGTAGATCTGCTCTCTATATACTACTTACAGCCAATAAATATTGTAAGCATTTTGAAAAATGGGTGGCAATAAGTAAAATTGCGTTGGTCTAGAACCGGATTGAATCAAGAAGCAAGTTTCTTAGCGCTGGTGGAATTGGTACGATAAAAGACCTCAGTTCACACACCAATTTAAACAACATTGTGGATGAACATTTTTTTTCTGCTTTAAAAGTAGCAGCCAAAAAAATAAACTCAGAGCAATGGAGAAGAACACCTTTAAAAATGACAGCACTTAGGGAACTCAGAAAAAAAGAAAAGAGATATGCTAAATGAAAGGGCTGTGTTGCCTTTAATGCTAAAAAAAAACTTAATTACAAGGCAAGAATATTTATGTTTAAGAAGATATATATATTTATATATGTACGACTTACCATAGTAAATACGCTGCAACTGACTTGATTGCACTGAAGATTGCAACTCTTTTTACAACGTCACTTTTGCTGCTCAAAAGATATTGCTATTATTAAAAAAGAAATGATTTGCAACCATGCTGTTCATTCTGATTAGATTGACCTCTGACTCTCTTTTGAGCCATGGTAAGAGTTGATGTACAGGCTTCAGCGTTATGGTAAACTCTTTGGGCCAACCTCATGCTTTAAGCTACCTACTTAGCTTTGTCGACATGGTATGTGGAATTGCCACCCATGTCACCTCTGTTTGCCCCTTAGCTTAATATACCTTAAATTTTAAAAACATTTTGCCACTGACAGGGGCAGAAAAAAATGGCAAAGTGTTCTAGGACATGCTTCCGGCTTTGCCATATACTGGTTGTCAATCCACACAAGTCGCCCGTGATTGGTTTATCCTGCTGTTCTTCGGGGACCTTATTCTAAGTGACATGTCTAATGAATTGTTTAGTTTTGAGGGTAGTGTCCTTAGTCAATTTTAGAGGTGCTCTCTTTAGGTCTACAATGTGGTTTTTTGTAGCAGTTGAAACAAAATGAACGATCTGCTCTTTCGCGGACTTGGCCTCTGTTAATAAAAAAATCTGAGATGTCTCGGTAAGCTTGGTCTCCTCTGCCTCTTTTAGCTAGTAAAGATTTTTGTGTATTTCCAGTGACAAATTCTCATTTTATAACCGTGTAGTTGCTGGAGTTGGTGGCCACTAAGCTCCAACTATATCTTGGTCAGCTCTTCCCCCAAAACAGTGCTCAGTACATGGTAACCACAGGTTTCCAGTCGTAGCCTGCATATGAGCCAGTTATTTTTTGACATCACCTCAATTTTCATCAAGCTGTGCCTCAAAGTTCTGAGTAAGCTTTGGCCTGCCCTTGGTCAACTTACTCTCCTGGCTGCTGTAGTGGCAGTAAGTTGACCAATACAGCTGGCTGTCTTGGACATGGTTCTGGCTACTTTCGGCACTTTCGTCAGGCTTCTTTTGAGTCTGCTCAACAAGGCTCAAAAGATGTCTGAATAGTGTTCTCTATGAAGAGTTCCTTATGAGTAGGTCCACTTGTTCTCAGCTCATTGAGCTCACGATGCCTTCAATCTTTGCAAGGCTGTCAGCTCAGCCTATCAGCATTGCCCATCAGCTTGATGCTCCTGCATATACTCAAATTTTGCAAAAACTTTCGACATTTTGTCACCTAGTTAGATGGCTTCTTTTCCTGGTACAGCCAGTAGAGTAGGATTAATGGTTGGTTAGATGTAGGAACTGTCATCCATAGAAGTATGATTGCAAGCGCGGCCTTTACAGCCTCGATCACAGCCACAAGCTACCTCCGTGTGACACCCTCAAGTTCGAGAGTCTTGCTGAAGTGGGCAATCACTTGTTTGGCTCTGTTTTGACTTGAGACAATACTGCCCCTACTCCAAGTCTGCTTGCATTCGTATCCAGGATGTTTGGCTGATTGAGATTAGGGTACTCTAAGACAAGCGCAAAGAATATGCATTCCTTTAGAGCCTCAAAGGTTGCCTGTCTTTTTCTTTTTCCATGTCAACTTCTTGGTCTTCTCAGTCAGCTTGTGCAAGGGTCTTGCTGTAGCGGCAAAGCTCAAGATGTACTGCTGGTAGTAGCCTACTGTGCCCAGAAAACATTTTAGCTCCCTGAGCCTTTTGTTGGTTTGCCATTCTTGAACCAGCAGTAGTTTTCTCAAGGTCAGTTGCCAACCCTTCTACAATTCTCTGTATCCTCTTGTAGATTAGCTCGAAAATTGAGTAGGCCGATCACCTTTGGAATCACAACCGCTTTTGTCACCCTCTGGAAGTGGCTGATGAAGTATTCAACATATCCCGAGTCAGAGTACCAATGTGGCTTGAACTGGTGAGTCAAGGCAGAAGTTTATGGCATCATTATCATCTTCTCCAGCACCTCTGCTAAACGGTTTGTAGTTTTATCCGCGCTTCGAGTATGTCTGGTAGCCATCCTAACATCTTTATGAGAGGACAGCCTAGATCTTCGGAGGCAGGTTGCATTAAGGCAGCTAGGTTTTCTCAAGCTTGAAGGTATTTTGCCTTGAGGTTCTTGTTTTTTTTCTTGGGTTTTCCCCTTACTACCACAGAGGTAGTCTCAGCATGTACATTAAAGGATCATCCAGTTTTTTTGGAGGCATGATCTGCAACTGTACTGCTGCCACCATTGTAAAGAAAACTGCAGTGTTCTCTTTACTGCTTCACAAAAACCAAACTACTTGAGTACAAGGCAAAAGGATATATATTTGAAAAACTTAATGGGAAGGCATAAATAATTCAAAGTATGAGCTTACAGTAAATCACATGCAAGAGACCGCCATAAATTTCTGTTTCTTCTTGCACTCACATGCTTCTTAAGTAGTATTTTTAAAGTCGTAACTTCCTTCTACCCTTAGGTTGACCTTGTTTTACGCTTGAATCGACCGCTTTATCGAGAGTTGTGTGATCGACCGAGTAACAGCTCAGCTCAATTTTCCTTTACACGATAGTCAGTTGTCCTTCTCTCGTGCCAGCTTTTTTCAGTCCTGACCCTGTGCCTAAGAATCTGCCACTACACTATGGCTTTGTACTTAGTCAAGGTCAAACGTATTTGAGAAACTTAGCGCTTAAAGTACTTGATAGAAACAATAAAGATCCAAGTTTGTGTTAAGCTAAACACTAATATTTTGTCTAAACAAGCAATTAGAAGAGTCAGAAGAAAGAATGAGAATCTAGATTTGTGTCAGTTTAAACCTCAACATCTTTGAAAAGCTCAGCATTTGGAGACTTTAAGGAAAAATAGGAATCTGGCAAAACGAAAACTTGAGTGCCGGACCAGAGTAGGATGCTGATGCGGATGGACAGAATGGTGATGGTGCCCCAGACCTCAGTCCCAGCCTATAAATTTAAAGCATCTAAACAAGCAGGCAGCAAAAGTGTAAAGTTTTTCAAGTCATTTTTTTAGAGGTAGCAGGAGTCAATTATTAGAAAGAGGCAGCCATCTTTTTTTCTTTCAAGAAGGCATTGGAAGAGAACATTAAACAGGTCAACCAAGTCAAAGGCAGATTTTTTGCGCTCATTTGCGCTCAGTTTTGCAACACTTCTAGGAAGACTTCATCTGAACTGACCAGCCATAGGAAGGCCCCACAGACTCCCATCCAAGGGTATTCCACTTGAGTAAAAGAGCTGGTCTGAGGAACCTATGACAAAGAAATGTTCTGCAGCATGTTTAACACTACTCGACTGCAATTACACTTACTGGTCGCATCTAGCCCACAATGACTGACACAGGAAAAACTGGCACAGGGTTTCTGGAAAGCATAACTAGGGAACAGTAGCAACCAACTATCAAATATATGGAAAAGGAGCCAGAAAGACAGTACATGTTGGTTTAGTACCAAACCATTAGCCAGCTTGCGATTCCGGTGCAGCAGGTAACGAAACAGGTCTAAGAGCTTCAGAATAAACAACACTGGCTCCAGAAAAGCACCTTAATTAAGGTTATCTTTTGTTGGAGTTGTGGAGGCCAAAATGATATCCAGCAAGAGGGATTCTGCAGCAGACTTGGTCATCCCAGTAGTGCCGATTAATAGCTGCAGTAAAGCTACCACCAATCTTGATCCTGGTAAAAAGCACTCCTGCTGACAGGGCCTACACAGCCAAGTGCGTCACCAGTGAAGAAGACCTTTACAAGTAGCGGAGATGTGACCCGTATACAATCTTCCTTACCCACCAAAAGTTACTATGAGGCTCGAGAAAAACTAGAGTCCAAAGATCTGGAAATTTCTCCAGATGTTGATTTGAAGGGATGCTTACAGCCAGGATGAGCAGCACCAGGCAGGACTGTTAAGAGTCACTCAAAGCAACAGATAGAGTAGACCAAATCTTGAGACAGCCATGCATCTGACTGTGAACTGGCAAACTGTCTTTCATCACTAGACCTGATATACAAAAACTGCTAGCAGTGTGAGCTAGTCTAGCTGAGAAATGGTAGACCTGCCCAAGAGTAGCTAGCCATGGATGACTATTCCCTATTGAGCAGTCCCTGTAAACCTCCCATTACTGATTTAAAAGTAACAATGAGAAGAAACTCCAGGTTACCATAAATTCTTGGCTGAAAGATGTTAGCACCAAAAGAATGTCATACTATGGCCAGTTGAGAGCTACTTATGTTAACAGTATTAGCCCAAGAGGCTCAGTTCTAAAGCCAGTCAAGGATGAAGCTTCGCAACCTGTTGCATATAGACAAGTTTTAAAAGAGCATCTTTGGCAAAATAGATAGCAAGAAAGTTAGCAGCTCTCTCAAAAAATTATTATTTAAAATCAGTCGAGAAGAAAAGAACTTGTTGCTTCTACAACTGATGATGCCCTTAAGTGCATACCACATAGCTGCAGAAAATATAGCCAACATGGTCATGTTATGGCAAGAGCTGCAGCTTCTGGACCAGTTAGAATCTCAGCCTTCATTAATGAAAGTCTGCTCGCTGCATGAATATGTGGTTCAAGTTCAGATACGGCTTAAAACCAACATAGATGTACTGGCACATATTATATGTGCCAGTAGAGAGTAAACAGGAGGACCAGAAGAATCTGCTATAATGTGCACCAAGCAATTAGATATGAATGGGCAACTAACGGAGCTAGAGAAAAAGTCAAAGAGATAAAATCTTGCTTTAGAACAAATTTATCAGAATCTACCAAGTGAAAAAAACAAAGAAAAAATGCACATACATAGTGGTGCAACAGGGCTGGATTTTTATTTAACTCAAAGACAGGCTCAAGCTATACTAGGGTCATTGTATAGAATTTGGTCAAGCCCCAAATATCCTAGAGATGAGAAGGACTTCAAGTAAAAAGGTAGCCAGGCTTCACCAAATGTAAAGTATTTAAGCAGGTAAGAAATGCCCTCCTACCGCCAAACATTGCCTATATTTGTGAACCAATGACCCGACTTGAGCTCATGAGCAATGAGGCAAAAGAAAGATGTTAAACAACTCTGAAACCAAACAGTCCAAGTTGAATAATTACAATCAGTCAAATTAAAACAAAAGGGTTCCCTGTTAAGGCTAAAAACTCTGGATCTCACCAAGGAGTTCGAATGGCATAACTTCAAATCTGCTAAAATGACTGAAAAGTTTAATTGAAATGGGAGTGGGTAATCCTTAGAGTCACACCTCCCAATACCATGGAATATGGCATAGGTTAAAAATGTGAGTGTGTTTGGCCTTATTTAGAAGAAGCACTTTTACATCTAACAGCAAACAGAGAAGACCTATGATCAGCATTACAAAAATGAAAAAAACCTAAATAATTTATATGCAAGCATGACTCATCATACAGGATTACGTGTGGCATAATTTTGGATTAGAGCATATACAAATGTGGAGAAACTTGAGCGTCACTAATACTTGGGCAATGGCACTGGTGTTGTATATAAATCTACAGCAAGGCCAGAAGATTTGCTGCGGACACCATGGCAGCAATTAGTTGCCACAGAGATGAAGGATTTAGCAAAAACACCAACAAAAAATGTGCTAGCTTGTAAAATCCAGTGGATGCCATTATTGGTGTTTTAAAAACGGTGGAATATATTTTCAAGCCAAATTAATTCCCATTTAAACATTTAAACAGTGGGCTATACTCATAAGGAAAAAGAGGACAAAACCAGCTGACTATCGGTAAACCCTATTTACCTAAAGAACAGAACCAACAAAGCACGATTCAGCCAGCTTGACAAGGACTAGCTGTATCCTAGAAAAGGAGGTTGAACATTAAATACTGATGCGCATTTGTTTAAGGAGACAGTTTGAGAGATATGAGAAAGAGTGCAGCAAAACAAAGAAGCTGAGACATAATCAGAAGTCATGCTTTTTAATTAACGTATACGTAAGCAATTAAGCTTGAACGTGTGATAGTTCTGGTGTAGGTAAGTGAAAGGTCATACGAAATCTTTTAATAGACAATATTGACTTAATAGAGCCGTTGATACAATATATTAAACTAAACTACCTGAATTATATTGCTGAGAGTAAAAAGAATATAACGTTAACAAACTGTAGTTTCAACGTTTGTTGAGAAAATAAGAGGCATTCAGAGCAATTGGGATGTACAGAGTATTTATGTGATGAAAAAGTGGTGAAAATAAGTATATGATTGAAAAGTGTTAATGTTGAAAAATGTTTACCATCAAACAGGATAATTTGCACCTTTATTAAAGATTGTAATTACATGCTACTTTGTTACAACTGATACTATTTGATAGATAACACAAAAATAATCAGAAAGGTCACACTAACTGGTTTATGATAAAAGCATTAGTGTTTTAATGTAAGCTTACCAATACATAGTGTTTTGGTAATACCTACATCTTTGGTTGGCTTCATATCATGACTTGGCATATTTTGAAATTATAAATAAATTAAATTGGTTTACCTTGTCCTTTTTTTCAATTAATGTTACCCATATACAGAAACTTTTTATAATTTTTTAGGAAACACAAACATAGGTATTTTAATCGGAAAAAGGGCTGCTAAGGAAGGAGCCCGCTGAAAAGTGCATACCAACCATTTTGCTCATATACCTTTAAGATAAGAAATTGTACTTAATCCTATAAAATATTCATTTATTATTACATTTCAGTACGCTATTCTAGGTAGCAGTTATGAAGGATAACTATGATTGGTGTCTGGTTTAGCAATGTGACTTAGTGCAATAATAAATCGTTAAATATATTTACCAGATAAATCATCAAGTGCAGCATAATAGAAATATTCGTTATTTTAAATGATTGTCAGCTATTTACAAAATTAATACAATGAAAATGCTTATGAATGGCTATTTTATAATGCATATCTCACACCCTTAACTGAATTAAAGTTAGTTGATACTAGGAATTATAGGTGGATACACAATATGTTCCAGAAAATATAGCATTTCGACTGTCGCTATATACACAGAGCAGCGCATACATGATTGTGTGGCGTTCTTCATATCTAGACAGTGCCAAACTTTTTGAATAAAGATTTATCTCTGTTTAAGGTACAAAACTTGTTTCATGAGCTGTTACGGCAAGTTGATGGTCTGTTTGAGGTTTGGGATAACTATTTTGCTCACTCTATTAGCACAAAGAATTTATTTCACTGATGGTTTAAGCAACGCCACAATCTTGTAAGTTTGTATCGTATTGGTGGATATATATATAGCATATATAGGTGGATAGACAAAATGTTCTAAAAATTTTAGCATATCAAATGTCTCTATATACACAATGCAGTGCATACATGATCGTGTGGTGTTCTTTATATCTAGACGGTACGGAACTCTTTGAGTAAAGGTTTATCGTTGTTTAAGGTACAAAACTTGATTCATGAGCTGTTACGGCAAGTTGATGGTCTGTTTGAAGTTTGGGATAAGTATTTTGCTCACTCTATTAGCACACGAAATTTATTTTACTGACGATGTAAGCACGCACCAATCTTGAAAGTTTGTTCTACTTAATCTTTTGCAGTGTTTGTTCAAGGATATACAAACACAAATGACTCTGACATGCAGACTACCCATATCTAGGCTCAAACAATACCAGCCCTAATACCTCTTTAAACGGCAACAAAAGCTGTCAAGTTTGGATCCAGTACGAAAGTTTGATATAGCTGTATATTATGACTTGACAAGCTTTAAAATTTTGCTAGCAAAGACATGTATTCTAAGCAAAATTTGATTTTATCAGGTAGCATTCAATACAAACAAGTGTTGAAAAAAACCTATTAAGCATACTCCTTTGCAACAAATACAAAATTTGATTTTCTCCACCTCTCACTATAATCATTGTTCACTAATAAAGTTTAATTTGCCTCACTTGAATTAGAAAGATGTCTATAATAAGATATATCAATAACAAAGGTAAGTCATTCCAGTTAAGTTAAACCTATCAACCTAACCTAATAAAGACAAGGGTCAAAGTACACAAAATTTTAAGTATTTAGCTACGCAGTATCATACGTTATGCTGAATTTCTGTTTCATCTTAAATATTGAATTTAAGGTTGAGTAAAAGATAAGATCAAATAAATGATTGAAGCGGACTTAGATTGTTTTGCTACATTTTTGTGTTGTTATCTCATAGAACTTGATTGATTGTATTATGCTAGACAAAACTAAATTTGATGAACAACCTTTGAAGTACCTTGCCATCAAGTATCTATGAATAATATTTTGTGAGGCAAAGGATTTGTTTAACACATGTTCTGTTTATATGTTTTCTTTGCCTTTTATTGGCAGTTACATATACCCACTTGTGATAATTAAGTTTGTTGTCTGTTATTCTGCAAATATTCAATGCCTAAAGAATAAAAAGGAAGTACGCAAAAAAATTGTTAATTTACTAAATCGTTTACAAACTCCTTAGTTATCCTACTGCATATTCATGTATAGTAATACAGCTTGGTGCTACCTTTTCTAGAAATCATTTTTAATGGCTTTTTCAACTATAGAATGTAACAATGTTTAGACCTAGTAGGTTGTCATTTTGGTGTAATGGTATACAAAACTCAAACTACCTTGCAACTTACCTCTACAAAACAGACATGCATGCAATGTATATCAGAAGGTTACCAGATCATTTTTTTTAATGTCAAATGTTTTACTAGATACGTAAATTTTAATAATCTTTAAATATGATACGACAGAAAACCACTAAAGCTAAAGCATATCACTTCTGAAGATGTGATTAGCCTTACAGACTAGAATATAATAGCTTGTTGACAACATATGATGAAAACTATTAAAGAGTCTCATGAACAAAAATCTGAAGTTATCATCATAACCAGGGTTGACAAGGTTGACTCTTAAAGACTCACCTTGTAGAGGTGCTGCAGAAGCTAGTATTAGAGTGATAACAGCAAGACTATACATGCTGAATGCCTGTCACTAACTTAAACCATAACTGTCACGAACAACTTTTATTGTATTTACTAGGTAAATCAGACACGCTGATTCCGATTTTGTACTCAAAATAAAGATTAGTCCACTAACCTTCAAAGTCATTT
Source organism: Watersipora subatra (assembly GCF_963576615.1). Taxonomy (NCBI): domain Eukaryota; kingdom Metazoa; phylum Bryozoa; class Gymnolaemata; order Cheilostomatida; family Watersiporidae; genus Watersipora; species Watersipora subatra. The sequence continues at coordinate 25,419,795 of NC_088714.1, read as the reverse complement.
AGGCTTTTTTACAGCGTTTCAATATCTGTTTCGAAAACAACACAATCGGCATTACAAGCTCCGCCCATAAATATGTGGCGAAACCTAGCTTTTTCAGAAGCGGAAGTTAGGAAAGTTTAGTCCGATTTAGAATAATAGAGATGGGTGTCTTAAAACCCATTATTATCTAAATCCAGCCTGTAAAATAGTTTCAGTTTTTTCTGAAAGGGATATAAACTATTTAAAATTGTTCGCAGCTTGTTACATGACGTTTAAATGGGCTGGACGCCAAGAAAAATGAGCTCAAAAAGCGCGGTTTTATCACGAGCTAGCGTTGTTATCGCGCTTTTTAAATATGCAATGCTAAATAGCTTATCTACCTTTCAGAAAAGACTGATATTATTTTAAAAGCTGGATTTAGATATTAATAGATTTTAAAACACCCATCTCTATTATTCTAAATTGGTCTAAACATCTCTACGTAACTTCTGTTCCTAAAAAGCTAGGTTACGTCAAGTATTTATGGGCGGAGCTTGTTATGCCGATCGTGTTGTTTTCGAGACCGATATTAAAACGCTATAAAAAATCCTTTATTACTCTGAAAGTTAGTGGCCTAATCTTTATTTTGATTACAAAATCGGAATCAGCATGTCTGATTTACCTAGTAAATACGATAAAAGTTGTTCGTGGCAGTTATGGTTCAAGCTAGGATTTGCCTCTGATGAGCGTAAGATAGTGATAGAACATACTTGTTACGTTGAATGGAAGCCCCTAACACAACTTCCTCTTTACAAGGCAGTGAGCAGGCATATTTTAATTGATCATAGCTTAACTTTTTGAATAGCCCTTATTGACCAGTGCTGACAGACGAATGGATCACAGAGCATTGATTGATGAATGTTGACATTGGCATGAATAGATGAATGGGAACAACAGCTTAGTTGGGTGAATTAGCGCTATAGGGTTTATGGGTCAAGGGGATGAAAAACATTTGCAATCTAGGTGTATAATTACATTTCACTGAATAAAAGAAGACAGAACACCTTTTTACACCTCTATATCAATATACAGTCAAACCCTGATAGCTCATTCTCGGATAGTTCGAACACATGTTTAACTTGAATGGAATTCTTTAGGCTGCTACTCTAAGTAGAAGCCTGAAGAAATATATAATATATACATGTATATATATATATATATAATATATATATATAATATATATATATATATATACTGTGGTGGACAAGGAGAACAAGAGGGCTACTATAATAGATATAGCAGTACCCAATGACTATAATATAGCCAGAAAAGAAAACTAAAAGGTAGCGCAATATCTCCCTTTTGGAGAAGAGATTGAAAAATTCTGGGATGTAAGAACAACTGTAATCCCAGCAGTCATTGGGACACTGGGTGCAATAACACCGGCGCATAAAATGTGGCTTGCCCAAATACCAACAGCAATCAATTCAGGTGAGTTGCAGAAACGTGCGCTATTGGGAACAGCTAAGATGTTGAGGCGAGTGTTCAAACTCCCAGGTCTCTGGTAGGAAACTCGAGTTAGAGCAGAAATTACCAACCATACAAGGTATCCGGGGTGAGGAAACTATATATTATATAGGGTTGACAAGGTTGACTCTTAAAGACTCACCTTGTAGAGGTGCTGCAGAAGCTAGTATTAGAGTGATAACAGCAAGACTATACATGCTGAATGCCTGTCACTAACTTAAGCTAGCATTTGCCTCTGATAAGCAAAAGATAGTGATAGAATATATTTGTTACGTTGAATGGAAGCCCCTAACACAACTTCCTCTTTATTAGGCAGTGAGCAGGCATATTTTAGTTGATCATAGCTTAACTTTTTGAATAGCCCTTATTGACCAGTGCTGACAGATGAATGGATCACAGAGCATTGATTGATGAATGCTGACATTGGCATGGATAGATGAATGGGAACAACAGCTTAGTTGGGTGAATTAGTGCTATAGGGTTTATGGGTCAAGGGGATGAAAAACATTCGCAATCTGGGTGTATAATTACATCTCACTGAATAAAAGAAGGCAGAGCACCTTTTTATACCTCTATATCAATATACAGTCAAACCCCGATAACTCACTCTCGGATATATCGAACACATGTTTAACTTGAATGGAATTATTTAGGCTGCTACTCTAAGTAGCAGCCTGAAGAACTATATAATATATACATGTATATACATGTATATACATATATATATATAGATATATATAATATATATATAATATATATATACTGTGGTGAACAAGGAGAACAAGCGGGCTACTATAATAGATATAGCAGTACCCAATGACTATAATATAGCCAGCAAAGAAAAATAAAAGGTAGAGCAATATTTCCCTTTTGGAGAAGAGATTGAAAAATTCTGGGATGTAAGAACAACTGTAATCCCAGTAGTCATTGGGGCACTGGGCGCAATAACACCGGCGCGTAAAATGTGGCTTGCCCAAATACCAACAGCAATCAATTCAGGTGAGTTGCAGAAAAGTGCGCTATTGGGAACAGCTAAGATCTTGAGGTGAGTGTTCAAACTCCCAGGTCTCTGGTAGGAGACTCGAGTTAGAGCAGAAATTACCAACCATACAAGGTATCCGGGGTGAGGAAACTATATATTATATAGGGCTGACAAGGTTGACTCTTAAAGACTCACTTTGTAGAGGTGCTGCAGAAGCTAGTATTAGAGTGATAACAGCAAGACTATACATGCTGAATGCCTGTCACTAACTTAAGCTAGCATTTGACTCTGATAAGCGTAAGATAGTGATAGAATATACTTATTACGTTGAATCGAAGCCCCTAACACAACTTCCTCTTTACTAGGCAGTGAGCAGGCATATCTTAGTTGATCATAGCTTAAACCATAACTGTCACGAACAACTTTTATCGTATTTTCTAAGTAAATCAGACACGCTGATTCCGATTTTGTACTCAAAATAAAGATTAGTCCACTAACCTTCAAAGTTATTTAGGCTTTTTTTAAAGCGTTTCAATATCCGTTTCAAAAACAACACAATCGGCATTACAAGCTCCACCCATAAATATTTGACGAAACCTAGCTTTTTCAGAAACGGAAGTTGGGAATGTTTAATCCGATTTAGAATAATAGAGATGGGTGTCTTAAAACCCATTATTATCTAAATCTAGCCTGTAAAAAAGTTTCAGTTATTTCTGAAAGGGATATAAACTATTTAAAATTGCTCCCAGCTTGTTACATGACGTTTAAATGGGCTGGACGCCAAAAAAAATGAGCTCAAAAAGCGCGGTTTTATCACGAGCTAGCGTTGTTATTGCGCTTTTTAAATATGCAATGCTAAATAGCTTATCTACCTTTCAGAAAAGACTGATATTATTTTTAAGGCTGAATTTAGATATTAATGGATTTTAAAACACCCATCTCTATTATTCTAAATCGGTCTACACATCCCTACGTAACTTCTGTTCCTAAAAAGCTAGGTTACGTCAAGTATTTATGGGCGGAGCTTGTTAAGCCGATCGTGTTGTTTTCGAGACCGATATTAAAACGCTATGAAAAATCCTTTATTACTCTGAAAGTTAGTGGCCTAATCTTTATTTTGATTACAAAATCGGAATCAGCATGTCTGATTTACCTAGTAAATACGATAAAAGTTGTTCGTGGCAGTTATGGTTTAAGCTAGGATTTGCCTCTGATGAGCGTAAGATAGTGATAGAACATACTTGTTACGTTGAATGGAAGCCCCTAACACAACTTCCTCTTTACAAGGCAGTGAGCAGGCATATTTTAGTTGATCATAGCTTAACTTTTTTAATAGCCCTTATTGACCTGTGCTGACAGACCAATGGATCACAGAGCATTGATTGATGAATGTTGACATTGGCATGAATAGATGAATGGGAACAACAGCTTAGTTGGGTGAATTAGTGCTATAGGGTTTATGGGTCAAGGGGATGAAAAACATTCGCAATATGGGTGTATAATTACATCTCACTGAATAAAAGAAGACATAGCACCTTTTTACACCTCTATATCAATATACAGTCAAACCCTGATAGCTCACTCTCGGATAGTTCGAACACATGTTTAACTTGAATGGAATTCTTTAGGCTGCTACTCTAAGTAGAAGCCTGAAGAAATATATAATATATACATGTATATATATATATATATATATATATATATATATATATATATATATATATATATATATATATATATATATATATATATATATATATATATATATATATATATATATATATAATATATATATACTGTGGTGGACAAGGAGAACAAGAGGGCTACTATAATAGATATAGCAGTACCCAATGACTATAATATAGCCAGCAAAGAAAAAGAAAAGGTAGCGCAATATCTCCCTTTTGGAGAAGATATTGAAAAATTCTGGGATGTAAGAACAACTGTAATCCCAGCAGTCATTGGGACACTGGGCGCAATAACACTGGCGCATAAAATGTGGCTTGCCCAAATACCAACAGCAATCAATTCAGGTGAGTTGCAGAAAAGTGCGCTATTGGGATCAGCTAAGATCTTGAGGCGAGTGTTCAAACTCCCAGGTCTCTGGTAGGAGACTCGAGTTAGAGCAGAAATTACCAACCATACAAGGTATCCGGGGTGAGGAAAATATATATTATATAGGGTTGACAAGGTTGACTCTTAAAGACTCACCTTGTAGAGGTGCTGCAGAAGCTAGTATTAGAGTGATAACAGCAAGACTATACATGCTGAATGCCTGTCACTAACTTAAGCTAGCATTTGACTCTGATAAGCGTAAGATAGTGATAGGATATACTTATTACGTTGAATCGAAGCCTCTAACACAACTTCCTTTTTACTAGGCAGTGAGCAGGCATATCTTAGTTGATCATAGCTTAAACCATAACTGTCACGAACAACTTTTATTGTATTTTCTAAGTAAATCAGACACGCTGATTCCGATTTTGTACTCAAAATAAAGATTAGTCAACTAACCTTCAAAGTCATTTAGGCTTTTTTAAAGCGTTTCAATATCCGTTTCAAAAACAATACAATCGGCATTACAAGCTCCGCCCATAAATATGTGACGAAACCTAGCTTTTTCAGAAACGGAAGTTGGGAATGTTTAGTCCGATTTAGAATAATAGAGATGGGTGTCTTAAAACCCATTATTATCTAAATCCAGCCTGTAAAATAGTTTCAGTTTTTTATGAAAGGGATATAAAGTATTTAAAATTGCTCGCAGCTTGTTACATGACGTTTAAATGGGCTGGACGCCGAGAAAAATGAGCTCACAAAGCGCTGTTTTATCACGAGCTAGCGTTGTTATTGCGCTTTTTAAATATGCAATGCTAAATAGCTTATCTACCTTTCAGAAAAGACTGATATTATTTTTAAGGCTGAATTTAGATATTAATGGATTTTAAAACACCCATCTCTATTATTCTAAATCGGTCTACACATCCCTACGTAACTTCTGTTCCTAAAAAGCTAGATTACGTCAAGTATTTATGGGCGGAGCTTGTTATGCCGATCGTGTTGTTTTCGAGACCGATATTAAAACGCTATAAAAAGTTCTTCATTACTCTGAAAGTTAGTGGCCTAATCTTTATTTTGATTACAAAATCGAAATCAGCATGTCTGATTTAGCTAGTAAATATGATAAAAGTTGTTCGTGGCAGTTATGGTGTTATATCTCGTTTTGTCAGTTTCTGCTTACCGAAAAGGAGTTGTCTCCTCATTGCTGGGAAATTCGACCATTACATTATCTAAGTCGGAACACGTAGGAAATTGCATTATGGTTTGGATCCGCCATCTTGTAGTCCACGTTGGCATTCGCTATAGTGTATTAGGCACGATTAGTACGACCAATAATATTGCGTAGCTGGCCTACGTCACATTGGTATAGCGTGAGTTATTTCTCTTAATAGGGGTAGTACTGATAACCTCCCCCCGTCACAGTTTTTGCACTCGTTGGTCTTCAGATGCAACATCTAACCGGGAGATTTAAACTATCTTTCTTTCTTTTTGGGATGGACTCTCGACCGGTGAAGGCCACTTCCACGAGACGGTGATCGTCCTATACTTTTACTATCCAAATTCGTGCCTGGTCACGGCAGGCTGCGCACATCCAAGAAGGAGTGACCAGTCTGCAGTGGACGATCACTAATAAAACGGTAAATTACTGTTATAACATATTTTCATAAAAAAGTCATATTTCTATTGAATCATGCGTCCCACAATGTAATAGCTATAAGGTTCACACCGTAATATTATTAAGCTCTGCTTAATAATATTAATATTATGCGGTGTTTCTTCTTACTCAACCTCAAGAAATGGACGATTTGAAAGTCAACGCTGTTGAGGTCGTTTCAAATCCACCTTTGAGGAAACCATTTTCACGTGGTACTGGTTCGAAACTATCACCTAAGAATAGTTTCATGCTCACCCTTCTTACAGTCTGTGCTCTGTTTTCTGGTACTGAATCCGCACGGATCATCCTTCCTGATAACCCGATGATTTGTGGTTCTACTCCAAAAGCCGCTCACATTTACAACATAACTCATGAATACCCCTGCACATCCAATGCAATGAGCAATAATCATACAGTCCCTCAAAACATGAACATACAAGTATATCAAAAGAATATAGTAGAGTGGCAATCAAAAGCCTACCAGTGTGCAAAGTTTAAGGACAAAATAGCTACCCAAATTTCTTTCTTTACAGATGTAAGATCCCGTACTGCTACAACTGAACGCATACCTGTAAGCAGAGAGGAATGTGAAAGGATGATAACACACAAAACTTGTTCTGCTGGTTCTTTAATTGGTTCTAATGGTGTATTTGTTACCCAAAATTCTGCCAATGCATCCTACCAATACTGTTGTAAGGAACATACTTTTGAAGCTGATCAATGTAGTGTCATGGTAACTTCTGTCTTTAAGAAACACAATGTAGAAGTCTTTGAGTCACCCGCAGGTGATGTTTCGCATTGTCGTTATGAACATGGTAGCTGTTTACTCTCAGATCAATCGATACTTGTATGGGAAACTAATAGGGAAAGTTATTGCGAATACGAAAAATGGTACACGATGAAGGGGAAATTGTATGAAGACCATTTTGTCAGCAATGATCGCAACTTGGCTCTAACTTTCCACACATACGGGTTTCTGTCATTCACTAACTGTAAGGGAAACAAAACTAGTCTCTCTGATCAAGTGGTCATGATATCTTTTCTTGATCCTGTCAATTTTACTATGTTAGCTCAGAAAATTAAGGCTGATTACACTGCTTGGGGTGATGATGTAGTACTTTTGAATGACATGTTGCAAGGATTAGCAGGAGAAATGCATAATAACCTGATAGAGCAGTTCTGGAACAGTTACTATTATACATGTCACCTTCTTTCACAAACTTTAAAAATAATCACTTTGCTTATGGAGAAACACCCTACAGTCAGTGCTAGGTACATGCTACAAAACCCATACATAATAGCTTCAAGTGGGCCTGGTATTCTAGAAATTTATCCTTGTACCGAATTACCTCCTGATCTTTACCGCATTCTTCCAATGTCGGAAAACAATTGTACACAATTCATTCCCATCGAAGTAAGCATGGGCGGTTCAAAGAGAATTGGATATCTAGATCCTATTGAAAACGTTGTCCACAAAGATACCCATACTGTTGACTGTTCCTACATAGATAGAGTGATCCTTAGACTAAATGGTAGTACGTTACGCTATTCACGAACTGGTGATATTTCTGCTCTGACTAATGTTTCTAGACTTCGTCTCCCTGACATTCAATTAGGCATACAGCCTATTAAAATCCATGAAACTGTTTATAGCACTGCTCATCGTTTAAATTGGCATGAATTAAGTAACCACCAAAGTCTAAATACCTTGTTAGCAACTTTAGATAGCCAAAGACAAGTTCTGGAAGCTATGGGTGTACAAAGTTCACCACATCATACTTTAGAACAAAATGTTATCGAGTCAAAGGAATCCCTGCTTAGTAATTCCTTATTTGCTTTTCTGTTTGGTGGACACGTTGCTTCCGGTTATGAATTATGGTCTTTCTTCTGTAATATCATTGTTTCGATTGTGGCCATAGGTTTCCTACTGTACATATTGAGAAAAAATTGTTGTCCGAACTTTCGAGTCAATATACCTCGTCTTGGTAATGGACAGCTTGTAGCTAATGTAGACGTTGAGCGCAATGATGCAGATTGTCCCACTGATTCTGAGGATGAAGTCGCAGAGACGGCTGTCTCTCCTTTAACTCCTCAGCAAATAGTTCCAATGGAACCCAATTTCCCAGCCACTACTGGTCAATCTTACCTTCCCCCTTTAACATCAACATCTGAGACATGTCATCTCAGGACTCTTCCAACTACTTCAACGGCTACGTACATCCGTCCTCTTGCGTACCAACCTATCTACCCCAACCTTGCCGAAGCTGAATTGGAACAATGTGATGAGCAGACCAGTGATGCTTCTTGGCGCCCATTCAATTGGCCTTCTTTCTACAGGAAGAGTACCGAATGACAATTCGGTCAGTCACCTAATCCCTTATCAAAGATCAATATGATTGGTAATCATCAGAAATCTACCCAATGTCAAGCCCTCATACCAGTTATCATCAATGGTCGAGAATGCATCTCCCTCGCTGATGCTGGTGCTTCTGTGTCTTTACTTCATAGTGATATCGCTAAAGCGCTTCGTTTGAAACTTACTGCTTCTAAATTGAATGCCACTAGCGTCACCAGTGAATCCTTAAAAATTCTCGGTGAAACCACTGTGAAGGTCTCGGTTGGTTCACAATCTTTCAATCAAAGATTGTTCGTGACTTCTAATATCACCCAAGAAGTGATATTGGGTACCGATTTCTTAAAAAGGTTAGGTGATGTGACCTATAACTTCAACAATTGCACTTTCAAATTCAATAGTACCGTCCTGCCTATGGGCACTCGTAATCAATCTGATTCTGTTTCAGTCCTTAACGCGGTTCAGATCCCTCCTCTATCTGAAGTCGCAGTTGTGGCTAATGTTCCAACTCCATGTCTTGACGGTCATCAATGCCTTTTCGAAGGTGACAATCGTCATGTTTCTAAGCATTTGTTGGTTGGGAAATGTGTAGATCGTGTTTCTGGCACTAAAGTTCGTATACCCATTATAAATGTAAGTAAAGAAATACAAGAAATTAGTGTGAATTCGATTGTTGGCACTATCGAACCTCTAAATGAGGATGATAATCTTATGACCACTAAGATCAAGATTCCTACAAAGGGGAATACAGTAAATGTGAAGAGTATTAAACCTAGTGAGCGTGTGGATCTACGTAATACGATGCTGACTGACAACCAAAAAGCTAAACTTTCTGATCTACTTGATGAATTCAAAGATATTGTCGGTGAAAATATATCTGAATTGGGCAGAACAAAAATCGTACAGCATGTCATTGAGACCGTACCTGGAACTGTCCCAGTAAGGAGTAGACCTTACAACATTCCTGTTGGTCTTCGTGCTGAGGTCAAAGCTCAGCTTGACGAAATGCAAAGGCAAGGGTTAATCACTGTCGGTACTGGGGAATGGTCTTCTCCCATTGTTCTGGTGAAGAAGAAAGATAACACCTGGCATTTCTGCGTTGATTATCGCAAATTGAACGCTGTAACTGCAAAACACTCTATGGCTTCTTCTTCTATCGATAATGCTGCCGAAATCATGCATGGTAAGAAATATTTCAGTACTATCGATCTTTGCTCCGGGTTCTTTCAGGTAGCTCTACATGAGTCTTCCCAGGAGAAATCTGGTTTTATAACCCCTTGGGGTCCTTACAAATGGAAAGTCATGCCACAAGGTGCTTCAGGCTCTCCTTCCACATTTGCCCGCCTGTCTCTTGCCATTATGGCCGACCTCATCAGTAATGGTAGTAGCTGTGTATATCTTGACGACTGGTTGATGACGTCGAAGGACTTTCCGTCACACCTTCAATTATTGAGAACTGTCTTTACTCGTTTGAGGTTTGCGGGATTGAAATATCGTCTATCCAAGAGCTTCTTTTGTCAGAAAGAGGTTTTGTATCTTGGATATGTAATCTCCAAAGACGGTATGGCCGTGGCTCCACATAATGTCAAAAAAATTGTGGACTTCCCTGCTCCTAAGGACAAGACTGGTGTTCGCAGACTCTTGGGTCTGCGATTTTATAGGAGTTTCATCAAGGGATTTAGCAAAATTGCTGCCTCTTTGATCAAACTTACTAATAAAGACATTGTTTTCCATTGGGGCGAGGAGTGCCAACGCGCCACTGCTGAATTGAAGTCCCACATAACCTCTGCTCCTGTCCTAGTCTTTCCTGATTTCTCTCGTCAGTTCATCCTTACTACTGATGCGTCAGCTATTGCCGTCGGTGGTGTTCTATCTCAAATACGAGAAGATGGCAAAGACCATCCAATCGCTTTCTTCTCAAAAGCTTTAAACAAAGCCGAAAGGAAATGGGACTCTTGTGAACAAGAATTATTCTCTATCCTCTCTTGTGTAAGGCATTTCAGACATTATTTGCTAAACACAAAGTTCCTAATTAGAACTGACAACAAAGCGTGTACGTATGTTCTAAGAAAATCAGAGCTGTCTCCACGGCTAGCTCGTTGGGCCGTACAACTTGCAGACTATGACTACGAGATTATACACACCCCTGGAAGACATAATCATGTTGCTGACACTCTTTCCAGAGCTGAACTGGTTGCTACTATTCACTCTGATTCTCCAGACCCTGTTGAGAGCGAGATGAGTGTAGCTCAAAGTCGAGATTACTACCTAGGCCCGATAAAGTTATTCCTAGAGAAAGGAAAGTTTCCAGCGGATATGTCTAAACGCAACCAAAGTCAAGTACGAAAAGACAGTGAAAACTTTCGAATTGTTAACGGTGTTCTCTATAGAGATCAAAACTCCAAGTTACTTCTTGCCATCCCAAGTAGCCAGAGAAAAGCTCTGCTATATTCTGCCCATGAATCTCTCATGTCATTACACCCTGGTGTTACGAAAACCTTGTTGAAACTAAAAGATCAATACTGGTTTCCTCATATGACTAAAGAAGTCACCGAACATATTGCACAATGTGGGTCTTGTCAGCGTCGTAAAAACCCTAAAACTCCGATGAGAGTTCCCTTGAACAATCAAATGGCTTCCTATCCTTTCCAAGTTTTCTCTTTGGATTTTCAAGGCCCATATGTCGAGTCTGAATTGGGTATGAAACATATCCTGATGTTCACGGATCATTTCACAAAGTGGTGCGAGATGATCCCCACTAAAGATCAAACGGCTGCTACGGTTGCACAATGTTATATTGACAAAATCTTTTGTCGTTACGGGTGTAGTGAAACCCTCATCAGTGATCGTGCAAAAAACTTTCTTAGTGATGTAGTTAAACAAATCAACGATTTGTTGAACGTTGATCACCGATTTACATCACCTTATCACCCTCAAACTAATGGGCAAGTCGAGGTTTACAACCGTAGTATAGCCAATATGTTATCCCATGTTGTAGCCGATAACCATCGTGATTGGGATAAGTTGTTCCTTTTTGTCAGCTAGCTCACAATAGCTCCCGACACACTGTTATCAACGCATCTCCAAGCCTTCTCCTGATGTGTAGAGAACTGCGTTTACCTTTCGACCTCACTAAACCTCGCATACAAAAGGAACAAAATGAAGGTTCATATGCTGAAGAGCTACACAATCGAATGAACCAAGTATGGGATTTGGCTAGAGAACACATCAGCCAGGGAAAACATAAACAGAAAAAGTACTATGACCGAAATACCCACCCATCTAACCTAAAAGTAGGCGATGCCGTCCTCTACTACAATAGACACGGATACAAAAACCGAACGTCTAAGCTAATCCAGAGATGGACCGGCGTCTATATCATCAAATGGGTTTCAGATACAAATGCAGACATCCAACTATACGGCGATCCAGATCACTCTCCCATGCGGGTACACATAAATAATCTCAAACTTTATCGTGGACCTCTTGTGCGTGGTGATAGCAGTGATATAACTGTTGAATTTGATGTACAAGATACTTCTGAAGATGAGAGTGAGGTTCCTTTCCATAAATCCCCATCTGCCAGTGGTCGTTATGACACAAATCACTCCAATTTCGATGATAGCTCATCGGACGACCAACCTTCATGTTACAGTACTTTACAGGCACAATCAAGTGACCATACAAAACGGAGCGGCCACAATGCTTCGGACCACTTTGCTACTGTCGCAAAATCAAATAAAGCGAACAGTCTACATAGTTCCTCTTCTACAGCGTCGAGAGACGATAACAGGTATACCCTACGTCGCCGCCCTAACAAGAAGAGGGATCCAAACTTTGTATATACTTCCTAGTCTTGTTATATGCTCTTCCTGTCGACTGCGGACAGTCGATTATATCGTCCGGTCGATGTCAGTAGTTTACTCATACATATATGTATATCATAGAGATGCTTACATTCGTTCATATATAACCAAAATCAAAAAAAAAATCTTACTTAGCGTAGTAAACTTTTTATTAACGTTGAACTATTACGTTCAAATATTCTCTTTATGGCTTACGTGCTGATCTGCATGTTCCTATTATCTAATCCATGGGTATTAACTGTATACCTACAAACTGAATGAGACACTGCTATAATCTCCTTGTCATGCTGCGAGTGTACTCACATTGTGATGTCCCCTATACGTAAAATTTGCGGTGTTCACAAGTATTTACATGTATACTACTGTATGACATAATAATCAATGTGTGTGTCCCGTATATCACATACGAGCCTAAGAGAACACTTAATCATCTGCTACTTTCTATCAGCAGGTATAGTTAGGCCAAAGAGAGAAGTCGAAGATAGAAAACTCTAGTCATTGGTGTATTTACTTCTATCTCACGACTGGAGTTGCCCTTTTAAACCTAAAGACAATAGGTGGTATAATTTTTCCTTAACCACTCATCGGTAAGTTTTCAGTTTTCATCTATAGACATTATCCATCGTGTCTTAGAATAACTTGTGTGGTCTATTAACATCTAACCATATTTCCATCATGGGTCCCCACTTGAATAAAGGGAGATGCTATTTTTCCTCCCACTGTTCTGTGAATCTTCACAGAGGACTGTGAATTCTTAATATCAGGGAGAATGTTATATCTCGTTTTGTCAGTTTCTGCTTACCGAAAAGGAGTTGTCTCCTCATTGCTGGGAAATTCGACCTTTACATTATCTAAGTCGGAACTGCGTAGGAAATTGCATTATGGTTTGGATCCGCCATCTTGTAGTCCACGTTGGCATTCGCTATAGTGTATTAGGCACGATTAGTACGACCAATAATATTGCGTAGCTGGCCTACGTCACATTGGTATAGCGTGAGTTATTTCTCTTAATAGGGGCAGTACTGATAACCTCCCCCCGTCACAGTTCTTGCACTCGTTGGTCTTCAGATGCAACATCTAACCGGGAGATTTAAACTATCTTTCTTTCTTTTTGGGATGGACTCTCGACCGGTGAAGGCCACTTCCACGAGACGGTGATCGTCCTATACTTTTACTATCCGAATCCGTGCCTGGTCACGGCAGGCTGCGTACATCCAAGAAGGAGTGACCAGTCTGCAGTGGACGATCACTAATAAAACGGTAAATTACTGTTATAACATATTTTCATAATTAAAGTCATATTTCTATTGAATCACGCGTCCCACAATGTAATAGCTATAAAGTTCACACCGTAATATTATTAAGCTCTGCTTAATAATATTATGTAATAATAATAACAGCCAACGGCTATCTTTCTCTCGCATGCTCAGCGAGCTGTTGAATATTGTGATATGAAGAGAATTTAAACACCGATTAATTTCAGTTATGGGTAACTGAATAATACCGAATTCTATCATATCAATGGTTTAACTTTTTGAATAGCCCTTATTGACCAGTGTTGACAGATGAATGGATCACAGAGCATTGATTGATGAATGTTGACATTGGCATGGATAGATGAATGGGAACAACAGCTTAGTTGGGTGAATTAGTGCTATAGGGTTTATGGGTCAAGGGGATGAAAAACACTCGCAATCTGGGTGTATAATTACATCTCACTGAATAAAAGAAGACAGAGCACCTTTTTACACCTCTATATCAATATACAGTCAAACCCCGATAACTCACTCTCGGATAGTTGGAACACATGTTTAACTTGAATGGAATTCTTTAGGCTGCTACTCTAAGTAGAAGCCTGAAAAAACATATAATATATACATGTATATATATATATATATATATTATATATATACTGTGGTGGACAAGGAGAACAAGAGGGCTACTATAATATATATAGCAGTACCCAATGACTATAGTATAGCCAGCAGAAAAAAGAAAAGGTAGAGCAATATCTCCCTTTTGGAGAAGAGATTGAAAAGTTCTGGGATGTAAGAACAACTGTAATCCCAGTAGTTATTGGGGCACTGGGCGCAATAACACCGGCGCATAAAATGTGGCTTGCTCAAATACCAACAGCAATCAATTCAGGTGAGTTGCAGAAAAGTGCGCTATTGGGAACAGCTAAGATCTTGAGGCGAGTGTTCAAACTCCCAGGTCTCTGGTAGGAGACTTGAGTTAGAGCAGAAATTACCAACCATACAAGGTATCCGGGGTGAGGAAACTATATATTATATATATATACATTATATATATTATATATATATATATATAATTGTTTCCTCACCTCGGATACCCCGTATGGGTGGTAAATTCTGCTCTAACTCGGGTCTCCTACCAGAGACCTGGGAGTTTGAGCACTCGCCTCAAGATCTTAGCTGTTCCCAATAGCGCACTTTTCTGCGACTCAACGGAGTTGATTGTTGTTGGTATTTGGGCAAGTCACAATTCATGCGCCGATGTTATTGTGCCCAGTGCCCCAATGACTACTGGGATTACAGTTGTTCTTACATTCCAGAATTTTTCAATTTTTTCTCCAAAAGGGAGATATTTCTCTACCTTTTATTTTTCTTTGCTGGCTATATTGTAGTCATTGGGTACTGCTATATCTATTATAGGAGCCCTCTTGTTCTCCTTGTCTACCACCACTAAATCTGGTTGGTCTGCTAGGACATGCTTGTCAGTTTGGATGTAGAAGTACTAGAGGATCTTAGCGCGGTCATTTTCTTTGACCTTACCAGGAGCTTCCCACCAGTGTTGTGGTTTATTAAGGCCATACTCATCACAAAGACTTCTATACACAACACCTGTGACATGATTATGTCGCTCAGTGTATGCGTTCCCTGCACGCTGCTTGCATCCACTGATGATGTGTTGGATGGTCTCAGGTGCGTCTTTGCACAGTCTGCATCTAGAATCGTCTCTAGTGTGATAGATTTTTGTTTGGAGTTGCCTTGTTGGGAGCACTTGCTCCTGGGCTGCCATGATTAGCGACTCTGTATTGGCCGTTAGTTTCTTTTGTTCAGCCACTTATATGTCTGGTGAAGATCGCCAACCTTAGATATTTGTTGGTGGTAAGCACCATTAAGAGGTTTCATGTGCCAGTCGATTTCCTCATCATCAGGGTGTAGGTCTGTTGTAAGAGCAGCCAATTGAAATTCAGCTAGCAACTTATCTGAAATGGTCATGGAGGCTGCATATGCTCTGATGCTTTGCTCCTCCTCTTTCACTGTCTGCTGTACACTTTAGAGTCCCCTATCGCCATCTTTCCTATCAAGATAAAATCTAGTAGTATCAGATTTTGGGTGGAGTGCTCCATGCATGGTCAGCAGTTTACGAGTTGCTATATCTGTTTCTTTGATGGCTTCCTCATTCCACTTTATTATGTCTGCTGGATATTTTATTACTGGCAGTGCGTAGGTATTTATTGCCGTGACTTGATTCTTAGCATTGAGCTGGCTCCGTAAGACCTGCCAAAGGCGTTTCTTGTATTCGGTAATGGCTTTGTGACGTACCTCGGCTTCGTTTGTTGATGTTGCTTTGCATAATCCCCTAGTACTTGTACCCTTCTTCTATATCTTTGATGGTACCATTTGGCATTCTTAGGCCATCTGTGAGCATAGAATGGCCTTTCTTAAGAATTAGCCTTCCGCATTTCTTAATGCCGAAGGTCATTCTGATGTCCTTGCTGTATACCTGAGTGAGGTGTATTAGCGAATCAATGTCCCTTTTTTGTTAGCGTACAGCTTGATGTCATCCATGTAGAAGAGGATGTTTATCTTGGTGCCACTCTTAAACTGGTACCCATATTGCGTCTTCTCCAGCATATTGCTTAGAGGGTTTAGGCATATGCAGAAGAACAGCGGTGATGAGGAGTCACCTTGATAAATGCCTCACTTAATTTGTACACTCACAAGCCTTTTGCCAGTAACCTCCAGTATATATATATATATTTATTTATATATATATATTTATATATATATATATATATATATATATATATATATATATATATATATATATATATATGTACCATATTCTAAAGACAGAGTTAAGGTAGTAACCATGCTCAGATGCATAATCCCTGTGTAGACAACTTCAAATATTTTACTTTTACAGATGAGGAATCTAAGGCAAACTATGCTGATGTAGACACCCAGTTTGATGTCTTCTGCAACCGAGGATCAAACAAATTAGTCAAGTGATATCAAATTTTTTCTACCAAACAGGGCGTCTTGAAGCCTGATAAATATGTCACAGCATTGCAAAAAGTGGCAAGAGAATGCCAGCTTGATGCAATGTATGATGATTTTATGCTCCGAGCACTGCTGCTGGGCATAAGTGATTATCAACACAGAAGAAAGTTGTCTGATGACGCTGGTGGTGACCAAGAATTGAGTCTAAAACAAGCAATCAAGAAATGCAGAGTAGCAGAGAATTTAAAGAGCAATATGGCAGTCATACAGTCATATGAATCTGTTCGTTGTTCAACATAAAAGTAAGCATCTTTAAACAGAACCAAGCATGTTTCCAAAGAGGATTGAAAATCCACCATACGACGAAAAAGAATCTTTTTCGTAGTAGCCATATTTCAGAGGCTAATGAAGCAAGTGTTGCACCACCTACATGAGTAGATGCTGCTACTTTATCTGAAAGACATCATAGTCGTTTCACCATGCTTCGACACCCAACTACATACATCAACTTGAAGAATTGTTTCAGCGGCAGAGGGGAGCCGCACTCAAACTCAAGCCAGATGGGTGTGAGATTTCCAGTCACAAGTGTGTTAACCTGAGTCATGTGGTAAGTACTGAAAGGGTAGCTACTGACTGTAAAAAACTAGGGCCATCTAAAAATGCCAATCTTCCATAGGCTCAGGAAACTGGATGGCTTTTGGAGCCCAGTAGAATACCATGGTCAATAAATCTCAAGTTTCGCTACCGAGGCCTAGCCTTTTTACAGATTGACAGAAAAGGCAAGTAGTGAACTTGATGAGAAAGAGCAGCAGGCTGCTTTTGAAGCTCTGAAAGTGCTCGTCTTTGATTATTCCAATTTGAGTCAGCCATACATATTAGATACGAAAGCGAGCAGAGTGTGAAGTAGAGGCACTACTGTTCTAGGTCTGGAATGGAGCAAAAAGGGTGATTGCCTACTTCAGCAAAACTTGGGCACCTGCTAAAACGAACAGTGACAGCACACAAAGGGAGATGCTGGCCTTAGTCAAAGCCATAAAGCATTCCCAACCATATCTATAAATACATCAGTTCCTACTCCAAGCCGACAATGCTTTGCTCCATTGGTTCTGCAAAGCAGAAAGGAGCCATTCATCTAGGTGGAAAGATGACGGTAAATCTTAGTGGAGTTCCATTTTGCGCTGGTTAAATTGGTCTTGGTTGTGCTTTTGGGAATGCTGCTTAGCTGAGCTGACTGACTTGAAAAGACTGCCGGTAGTGTGAGCTCATCGGGCTAAGGGATAGTGGACCCACCCAAAAGGAACTTACCACTGAGATTCTGGTTTTGTTGAGCAGTCTTAAAGAAAGCTCAACAAGGGTGTCAGGGCTTACCAGAAATGCAGGCAGGATGGCGGTCATATCAGGCACTCCGCTGCCAATGGGCCAGCCATTGTGGTTGGCCCAAAGCCAATATAAGTCCCTCCGAGACTTTGTGGCACGGCCCAGGCAAGCTGCAAAATAGGTTTGTAGAACAATACCAAGTCGTAACAATATGGCCGAAGTACACATATGTAGTAAAGCAACAGGGACAATCTTCAATTCGAAGAATAAGCATGCCATGAGAAGTAGAGATTAGCTTCAGCTAGCATGGAGCCTCATAGAGGTATCAACATAAAAAGGCAACAACGAGAGAAAAAAGAGAGTCATAACTCGGAGTGAGTTTAAGATCGAGTTACCTTCTCTAAAACCGGATACCTTAAAACTGGCGAGCCAAGACAGCAAGCCGAATACTGCTTAAAAATATTTCAAAAAGCTGAATTAAATGAAAAAGATCTCAGCATTTCGAGACAGCAAGATTGGTTTTGGAATCTAGGAATACCAGCTTCAGACTTCGTTACACAGTCCTCAACCTGCTGGATGACTAGAAAGTCAGATTATTTAGTAAATGGGTGGGTTTTTATTAGCCTGTCTTGAACAACTGTTGTTTTTGCGGAGTTGTCCCCCGTCGACCGGGCTAGCAACACAACAGCTTGTCACAAGACGGTCTGCACCTGATGCTTCAGCTGCACCTATAAGGAGTTGTTCTCTTCCATCTATGCGGCTTGGTTGCAATGTTATGTCGGTTGCTCCATTAGTAATCCTGACGGATTTTGCCCAAAGATTTATGTAGAAAAAATAAGATTAGAACGTTTACAGCTACCAGTCTCTGGGATAAACTTTAGTAGAACGAGAACTTAAGCAACAACAGCGACTAAACATGTCGTTATTTGTGCGCTCAGTCAGTTTAATTTCTATTTTTGTATCAGTCAGTTTTTTCTGTTCTTATGAATTTTATTTTCAATTTATTTTATTCTTAAGTTCTGCTAAAGTTTACAACAGAGTTGTAAACAACCAGCAGTCTTTGGTTAAACGTTGTAATCTAATTTTTTTCTACATAAATTTCTGCGCAAAATCAGTTATGATTACCAATGGAGCGACCGATATAACATCGCAACCAAGCCGCATAGATGGAAGAGAACAACTCCCTATAAGTGCAGCTGATGCATCAGGTCCAGTACGTCTTATGAGAAGCTGTTGTGTTGCTCGCCCGTGCGACGGGGGACAACTCCGCAAAAACAACTGTTTTTCAAGACAGGCTAGGTTTTTATATACAATAGCCAATTCTATATCACTTTGGCAAAATTATATCAGGCCAAAGAATGGTACCAAGTTCAAATTTTACCTGTGAAATGGCAATTTCTACATTGGAGCACTGATGAGCTGGTACTGCCTAATCCTTTTATCTATAACACTCCGCCGAGCTATCTACAATATTCCGAACTTGTCACTCTTTCGTCTCAGCAAAGTAAGGCAAACAATTCTTTAGAATAAATGCTGAGCCAGCTGAGGTTGTTATAGGTGGGCCAAGAGAATTATCTGGAGAGCATCCTAGGTTCGATTTAAGAGTTTGTTGCTGAGTGTCCAAGTACAGATCCAGCAGACTTGGATGAGGCAACCGTGTCCTCCTCTTTGACAGGCTGCTTCTATGAGCGGCCACTATTCTACTGGCAGAAAGACTTGTGTTGAGTCAAACATGTTACTAACCAACCTAAACCAGCTGCTATCATGCCCTAAAAAGGCAAACATTTAGGAGGAACCACTAGCAAGTTAGCTTTAGGTGAATCTATGCACTCGAGATTCATAAAAACCTTGACTTGCTGAAAGAGGTGCAAAAAGTTGAACTTGCCAAAATGGCTGGAGTCTTTTTGGTAGTAGAGACTGAGGGGGCAAAAGAGTCAGCTGTAACACTTCTCTTGGCTGCTACAAAGTTTTTTGTTCTTGAGTAAGATCGAGTGCCCAATCAGCTAGCAAGAAAGACTTTGGTGAAAACCAACGTTTTATTACACTGGAAACCTAGGATAAACTCCAAGAGGCATTGCGGGATCAACCTGTCACTTGCGGGCTATGTGGCTTTACATGTACTACAAGTGTAAGGAGAAGCTAACAGCAAGCCCTTCCAAACTTCACCATCTTTGTGTGTTTTTGTTGGTGGTAACATGTGTCGGGTGACCAAATCATGTTTCAACCGACAGCACATGAGTATCCACCATGTGAATGAGACTAAATGGTCAATTTTCTTGAAAGTGATAGAGTGGCCCTGCAGAGTCACCATGAACCTGTGTATGTCCCTTCTGACTATGGCACACCAACTCTAAAAGGAAATAGCAAGCAGGCCAGTCAGACAGAACAGACACATGCCAAGAGAGAATCAGAAAAAGAGGTCAGCTGAGCCGACCCCGATTTTGGCAATTTTATGTCACCCACACTTTCTCTCCAGTGGCGGCCGTGGAGGCTGCCTACTAAGCATCAAGAAAAAAATTAGCTGAGACCGGAACCAGTGCTGCCACACTCCTAACTTCAGGCACCGGATCTCTGTCTTCGCATACACCTGGTCTTCTCCAGAGATCTTCAGGGCCCGTATCAGGGTAGCAGTATAAATGGCTAGCTCTTGTCAACGGCGGCTGTTCTTAAGCAGCTAGCGGGCTCACTCCTTCTACTGGCAATAGAGAGGCTCATCGGTCATTGGTCTTTCGAGCAAATGAACTATTTGTTCAGCGCATGAATCGGTCCATGTCAAAGTCTCCTAGGCTTGGTCTTTGTGCCGAGTAGGTGGGATGGTAGCACGTGGCTCAGGGAATTCAGGTCTGCTCGGCTGTGTAGAGGCAACACGAAATTTTACTACCTTTTTTGAGTTTGACGTGCCTGTGCTCTCACACATGGATTCCTCATCCGAAAATCTGAAACTTGCTAAGCTTTCCTCCACCCCTGTCTCCAATGGCTCTAAAAAAAGAATTTACAGTCTTACCTGGTTGAGCCATGTCTACAGGTTTGTCAAAAGTAGATTGGTGGTGTGAACTCGCTCACTGAAAGGTGCAGAAGCAAATGGCTTTGATCTACTAATCGCATTCTTATGCATTCACAAGACATGGCAGTTACCTTTACCGTGTTCCTACCTGAGTGTATTTTATGCGATTTGTAACATCTTCTGCTTCTCTCTATAGCAGAAGGCATGGGATTTATGGCAGAATTCAGCTATTTTATGCTTTTCAAACACTTTTTAGTTCTTTTTAGCGCAAGAATGTTCTTATACTATTTTTTTTTACTGAAGACCTACCCTACAGGATGAAAATATTCGATGGATATAAAAATTCGCGATTTCGAGAACAGTCAATTCCGCGAAATATTAAATTCTGCAAAATAATTGTTCTATTTGAATCACAAGGGAGAATAACTACTGCCTCAAAATTAAAAACTAGTTGCTAGGCATAAATACTAAATGTAGCTGAGTTTCAAAATCTTTTAAAAATAGTCGCCGGGGCTTTGAGTTAACCCCATTGCTAATACATCACATTTCTTTCCCAAATCATTCAAGGTGTCACAAAATATGCAGAATGGCGTCATTGCAAAATAGCCACTAGGCAGATGTACTAAACGTAGCCGAGTTCCAAAACTTTTTTAAAATCATTGCCAGGGCTTCGAGTTAAGCCCATTGCCAATGCATCAAACTTCTTTACAAAATTATTCAAGGTTCTCACAAGTTATGTGGCATGGTATCGTCATCGCAAAAATCTTTCCTACACTGACCTAAAGTCATTTTACATTGAAATCAACTCAATCCAATTCTCATACCAAAGTTGAGAGCGATAATGATTCTGATCTGGACCTTATAGTATGTATTCGATTTGCAGTGCAGATAAGTTTTACCACAATTAACCGCGTTAGGTAATTCTTTTGTTTAAAAACTGATCGCGTTCATTAAATAATTCAGCTATTGTTTTTGTACTTCCTTTACACATGGTAATATTTTTTGGGTGTGTCTACTGCAGATTGAGAATGAAACAGCACTTACCGGTATTCTGATTACGAAAACTAAAGACAACTAGTAATATTCACTGTGGCAGGAATATTGGCAGAGAAGCAACTAATCAACCTAGACCCCTTCTTCAACAACAACTTCTTGATATCGCTGTGGCAAACTTGATTATATTATATATTTTATTTCATGTATAGATATATTATAGTTAATTACAAACTGAGTGTACAAATAAAATATTTCAAATGCAAATAAAAGTTTACAAATGGTGAATGGAGTAAATAAAATGAGTTTCACCCATATGGCGGTTCTCTGACAATAAAATTAAACTGATACTTTTGGTAAATACATGCTAGCATGTAATAGTGCTCTCTGACTAGTTATTTTGGTAATAGCAGCTTTATATCGCTGTCACTGTCCTGGTAGATGTTAAAGGCGATTCTCTCACTACTACATGGCTGGTAAGGGAGTTATCATCAGAACTCTCCTCGTGGCTTGCTATTGAAAAGTTCTGCCAGTTGGCAAAAAGTTTGTGCTCGTAAAGATATCTACCACCCTTGCAGTCATCGTGCCTCCGCGTATTCTGAAAAATCTCTCACACTAAAACAAATATTGAAGTGGTAGGGATGGAAAAAATAAATGTTGCGTTTTACCGAAGAACCAAAGTAAAGTTCAACTAATTTAGTAGATGGTTTTGAAAAAACTCATTACTTACCATAATTTCTTAGTTCATCAGAGGCCTCCAAATTGACGAATATTCGTGAAACGCAGCAAAATTTTCTGAACGCGGCAAAAAAATTATAGCTTAGCATGATCGACTCGTAGTAGTTGTAAGCTAAATAGAAATCGAAACACGCGGTTTGCGCATGTGTAGGGTTAGCTCTATTGCTAGCCGCAATAGAGTTAACTCTTCATAGAGAGTGACAGTGTTCCGCCGCGAATGAATTAATCGGCGAATAGCACGGAAAAGGCAATTTTCGCGAAATTTAACTCCGCGAATAAATTCATCCTGTAGGGTATTGTAAACTATGCATTCCATCTCCTACTGTAATTGACTTATGCTGTTGAGAAAATGTTCTGCAGTCTCTGATGTTGCAATTCCTGTAAGTTTGATGGTTTATAATATTTCTGTATCGCAGTTTAAAACCATACTGTGTATCTTGATTAGATAATTACCAGTGTCAAATCAGCAAGTACATAAATACTATAACTACTAACATGGAACTTCCCACTCTCCTTGATTGACTCTCAACAAGTCACCTTAACTGACGTTAAAAAAGTTTAGAAGGAAGTTAGTGTAAATGGCGTTATTGGCTCACGCACCTACTAGACTGAGTCAAAGCTAATTCACTATTTCTTTTCTGTATGTTCACTATATATATTCCTTTATCAGCATTCACTATTCAAAGGCATTCACGTTGTTTGCGTTATTTGACCTTTCAAACAATTGTTTTTCATTAATGTGCATCAAAACATCACACTGAAAAAGTAAAAACTCTATTTTTTGCTATAAAAATTGGACTTGCAAAAAGCTTTGGCACATTGAGCTTTTTAGTCACATGAGACAAGATTATATTGCTTATTTAGATTAATATTTCAAGTGAGTCAAATAGCAAACTGAAATAGAAACTTGAATCAAACCTGTTCATCATACAGTGTGAACAACAATCTTTAGGCAGATACTCAATCTACAGCTAAATGGTGTGCTATAGATCAAAAGCGTCAACTTGCTTTTTGCTAAGACATTCACACCAAACCAAACTAACCGATATTTGCGCTCAAGCAAAAGATCAGCAAAAGCATTATTGCATAAAAATGAACTTTTGAATTACTGTTCTAATGAAGTTATAAGCCTTATACACTTTAAATGCATGCTTTTACTGACTGGTCTGAAAAGTAGCTGCATATTTAGATAAGAAAGTTTGCTCTTATTGATAGTTATGAGCTAGAGAAAACTGAAAAAGTTTTTAAAAAAACCAACAAATATACGACTTTTGAAATTGAAATTAAAAATTGTGTCATCCTAAAAAGCAGGTATCAACGTTTGGCATGCTGCTCAAAAACACTTTATTTAGTTTGTATATTAGTTTAATTTTTTGTTGGCATTGGTAATTATCATCAAAATATTGTTTTTGTTACATGTCATAAAAAGAGAAAAAGTTAACAAACCAAAATCGGGAATTGCGATGCGAGTTGAACAAATGTGTTCTAAAAGCTGATAATGTACAATAGTATTCTGGAAAAGTTGGGATAGTGAATTGAAAATGGTTACAGAAGTTTTTTGAACTGAAACATATAATGGCGTGGGATACATGAGGCTGACTATGGCAGAATCAGGAATCATCCGATAGGAGGAAAATGACCTAGCTGGGTCAAAAAAGACTCGGGCCGACTCTACCATATTAAGTCAAGGAGAAGTCGAGCTGACCGAGGGTACAACCGATCATCTGCCAGCGGTAGGAAAAAACTGGCCAGAACTGAGCTGGCACCAAAAAGACCCACAAGCTACCAATCGGGCTGAAGATGACCAATTGGACTCGGAAGAAGGAGGCAGAGCCTAGCCTGGTTCTATTCAGTATATAACAGGTTCAACATCAATGATCCAGCAGAACACTGGCTGGTCTCACCCCATGCATTTGATGGTATGTGCACACTCCTGACTGTACTATATCTATTTGTTTGCAAATACATACGCCTTCATACTCAACCAAAGCAGTCGGTTTTACATGTAAGTGGAGCAATAAAGGGTTTGCAGCGAATCATTTACAGGTGGAGGTAGTATGTTGGTGTTTTTCATGCTTGTCAAAAATATATTTGTCACATGTGTTGAAGGATAAATGTAAATAATCTCAGCACAGTTTAAGCAGAATATATATTACAAACACACATTATTGGCTATGCATTGCTAATAATATAAGCTTTACCTGTTTTAGTGATTATCAGCAATATTATTAAACAAGTACAGCTAAAAGGTTCAGGCAGTTTATCTCCTTGTAGTACTTTTAAAATGACACAATAAAATGTAGCAGATACTCGCAGTCCTACTGCTCGCAATAAACTGCTATCCAAGGAATTGTAGTGCAATACTATCAAAGCAACAATCCTGTCGCCTGTCACCCGGTGCCTTTTGCCTGTCGCTCTTCACCCATCAAATTTCACCACTTGACTTTCAGTCATTGACTGCCACCCATTAACTGCCACCCATCGACTGCCACCAGTCAACTGCTACCTGTTGACTGCCACTTGTCAACTGCCACCCAATGACTGCCACCCGTCGCAAATCACATATTGACTGTCACCCGTCACCGATCACCCAGCTCTTATTTACTCAACATTTTCAAAAAGCTTGAAAAATTCACAGAAGAAAGTTTATGTTTATTGTTCTACAAACTGAGGTCAAAGAATAATGGCATATGAAAAAATAAATTCGTAGGGACATAAGCTCCAACTGCATGTTAATTTTGTTTTTCATTTTCAGTTGAACTTTTTTAACTTAAAATATTAAATACTAGCTTAAGTGTCTGCTACAATGTCAAAACATATTTCTCATAGCTAATATAACCCTAAAAAGCTAATCCACAACATAAACTCTTTGAGAAAGTGCCGACATACCATAGCTAGTACCTGTATTATCTCAAGTAAGTGGTAATATACTGCTAAACATGGACTTATGCAAATCAGAAAATATGATGGGTGGCGTCTTATGATACGCCAATATTAAGGTTTACTCAAAGAATAGAAAAACTTGACATAGTCTTTGGTTCTATGCATGTATTCAACGTGGCTATAGGAGACTAGTTAATTGTAACTGAAGTAGTGCATATCTTGTAGACTGATGATATCTAACAGTATAAGACGTATGATATATACTTTATTATTTGATGCAGGTATTTTTAGTCGGTGAACAATAATAAAAAAGAGATAGTTGGTTTTGCGGGTATTTTAACTATTGTGTTTCTAAGATTTTGATCAAGTATAACAATCTTATACACAAGTATGATTTCATAAACTCATAACTTATTCGAGAGGGTAAAGAATCAAAAGCAAAAAAGAGATAGTTAACAACAACTTTATCTTGAGAAAAATAAAAAAAACTAATGAAACTACTGGTGAAATATCAAATTAATTTGGCAGCTAAGCCAGCATCACCTCCATCGTTATTTATGTTTTCATAGTTGCATTATAATACAGAAGTATTGACTATGTGAATTGTTATGAGACTTCAACAGCAGCTCACTCTATACCTGAGAAAAATAGAGCTGAGATATTTTAACGTAATCAGTCAGCTGTTCTCTTCCAGAAAATTTGAAACGGTATGTTTACTGCAAACACCACAAGATATTGGCAAAGTCCCAACGAAAAAAAGTAAATAAGTTTTCAAAATAGCCATACTATCTAGCATAAAAACTAGTATGAGAACAGTATAATTTATAGATTACTATAAAAAAACTATGTCTGAGCTAATAAATACTACCACATGTGACTAGTTACTACCACATGTGACTTTGTTTACATACAATATCTTGAGATGAATAATGGAGCCAATCTCAATGCCCTTTTTAAAGTAAAAGATAATAAGATGGCTTTTAAAAGAGTTATAGATGTTGCAATAACAGCCAAAGGTGCTAAGCTTGCTTTGACAATGATAACTAGAAAGCTATATATATAGAACAAAAGAAAATCAGTAATGTGCAAACAGTTTGTATTCACAAACAAACGTACAACTGACTATTCAAGCAATAAAGCGACAAGATCGACAACTCTCAATAAAAACAGTTTTTGTAAACAGAGCCACGTGAATGTCATTATTCCAAACTCTAGGGTTTCTGGCACACCTTATGCAATGCCGAAATAACAGCCTTTAGAGTTCAAAATGTTAATAGCTAACTCTCGCCTACATGAAATCTATAAACTACCACCAAACCAGTACATCAAACAATTCACCAAACAACACTAGGATTGAGCATCAATTTTACAGCAAATTCTTACTTACATGTAATCTATCAACAATCACTGAACCACTGAACCTGAAAAGGAGTATATTGTGGTCTACGAGATGCTTTGTGAGGTTACTGTGCACTTTTATAATACAGCCACAATGCCATCAGTGAATAGTGCCATCAATGAACGCTGTTTCTTGTAAAATGTGCTTTCACTATTGCAATCCTTGGCACTTGAAGAAAAGAAAGAGTCATTAGTTAAGATGCTGAGTGGATTGCCTAATGCACATGCACATGTTGGAGCTGTAGGGCAGCTGTGGTTGTGGTCAAGTATCTGCACTTTGATCAACAGATTAACAGACAGCAACTGGAGTTCATTTAAAAATAGGTTTATCTAACAACTACTCATAGTCACGTACTGAGCCTGAGCATTTCTTTAGTTATACTGTGGGAGATGTCAGTCGATCTTTCCGCCAAGGGATAACAGGTCAAACTGGCTGACAACAGTGTTGGCAGGGGGCTGAAGAAAGGCTCAACTCGGTATGCTGAAAAGGAACTGGCAAGGCTGGGCTGAACTGGGTCTGTCTGAACTAGACCATACGAGGCCAGAGCAAAAAGGAACTAGCTTGGCTGACAGCAAGACTGGCAGGCCGCCAGATAAACTGCTACAAAATTCATTCAGAGTACAAAAAAGAAACAAATAATCCTTAATTGATTGCTAGTACAATATATTTTGTTTTAATTCTTTTTAGATCAATATGTAAAAAAAGAATTTGAATAACTTTTATGTTTGCTTTTGTGGGCTAATTTACTTTGCAATCTATTTTTAGGAAAGAAGGTGAAAGGCAATGGTGCATCTAACACAGCAAACAAACCTGCTGTTGTTTTTCCTGATCATATCTATGGCAACTTGGGTCAGCCGAGACACCATAAACCACTATGTGCTTATAAGATGGCTTTGTGTTTTTTTAATTCAGTGATCTTTCTAGACATAAATTTGCAACTTAACATAATTTCAGCTAGAAGATGTGAAGTAATTTGCTATTTATCCAAAAAATGGTTTAAACTTGAATTACGTGGGGTGTCTGAGAAAACTTCAAACTCGAACATGCTTGCAACAGAAAAATCAATTTAAATGCATTTTTCTTATGGACATAAATTGCTTTTATACATCTCAGCAAAACCGTCATATTTACACCATTCTGGAAACTTCTACTCACAATCAAGCAGATTTGTTCTTATTGCAGAGGTTGAGTAATTGCTTCTCATATAGTAAAAACCTTTTTAGGAATCTTAATTTTTTGTACAGTGCATCCTCAGGATACAATTTTAATTTATTCTAGGGTTGGCATCATATGGTGAAAGAACCGTGTAGAGGGTTATAGAAACCATAGAAATAAGAAAATGCAAACATCTGGTAAAAATCTTCAAAATCCTATACAAGTATTGTATGTATTCAACATTACTAACAAAATAATATGTCAACCTTGGTAACTATCGTTGCCTAAAGTAACTTTTGTGTATTTAGTGTATTTATTGGTCATGATCTCCATTGAAATGTAATGTTACAATGTGCTATGTGCAGTGCGTGCCATAAAGAGATCTTACATTTTTGAACTACTTTAAATAAGTTTAGATTACCAAACACTGACTTAAAGCTCATTTTTTGTAGGTATTTTAACTATTTTATTGATTTTAAACTTTTTATCACTAAAATTCTATCACCTATCAGTTTCTGGCTTAGCTTTATCTATAATTTTAGTCAATCTCATTAGAAACTCTTTCAAACTAATTCGGCAAGAATGCCCGAACGATCCTGTTTTAATAATGTAGTGAATGTTTGTTAGCGAATTAAAAGAATTTTTCTGATTGGGATCGAAACTCCAACTTTGCAAATAGTTTTGGAGCAACATATTACGTACCACTTTTTACACGAGCAATGCTAGACTGAAGGATATCAGTCATCGTATCCTTTTCAGGTGTTTTGCAAAAAAGTTGGTGAACAGAATATTGGTATCTTTGTTATTTCGATGTACGAAATAAGAACACAGACTGCCAAATTGTAACACAGGTGAAAATTTGGTTGAGCTCATATGGTAAAAAAATATTTGTATGGCAAAGTGGAAAAATCATCATGTTCCATTTCAACATGTTAAACAATCGTACAATTGGGTAATTGTATCCCGAGTGTACACTGTAATTGTTATGGTTCCATCTAGACAACGGCCTACCAAAATAACTTTACAAACGACTAACGTTTTCAGTAGGCAGCAAAATCTTATTCTATTGTAATCTTGATTTGAACTACCATTGTTTCAATAACTCTAACATTGTCAGACTTAAGTAGCTGTACTGGCATTGCTTGTTGGTTTTATTTCTTCTATTTTGCACTTTCGACTGTCTGCCTTTTGTTACCCATCTTCATTGTGTAGTCAGCTATTTCTAATGCTTCTGTTTTTTGAACAGTCTCAAAATAGATATATAACATTAATCAAAGCTGTAATTAAATAGCTAAGATAAATCTTTGCAATGTGGTAATATGCTTTGAAAACAAAATTAGGTTGTCATTTAAATAATTGCAATACAATATAAAATAATTTATTATCTTATCAAATTGTTCATGTTACAAAAGTTAGGAAGTTACCAATAATCAACGCAACGTGTCAACAAAATTGGTTAATACCTGTATTTTTAGTTTTAATTCTTAAAGATTACAAAATTTTACTCTGTCTAGCTTCTTCTTTACATGGTATTTCTTGCAGGTTGTTATTTTATCTGAACTTTAGAGTATAAATGGTAGACTGCCAGTAAAGTTGCAATCCTTACGAACAACATATATATTAGGGCATTTACATCATCTTTGATTACTCGGCAGCTCATAGCTACTTGTTATCAAATTCTGTATGAAAGTGACACTAAGAGTAGTTATATGCCTGCTATTTTTTCTTGTTTTTAATTTGATTGCCCATAATACTTGCTAAACAATCTTGAAACAAGAGTTGATAATACTGGCTCAGAAAATCATAATAAGCACCATTCATGTGCCTGTCTTAATTAAATCAATGCCCAATTTATACCTAAAATGGATTCAGTTTCACAAAGCTTTGTCATCAGAGTTGTCTTCTTTTACTACTAGCAGTCACTCAGTACTTCATGTCTCTATCAGCTTTTGTTTAGCTGGAGTTTATGTATGATAGTTTCATCAATGGGTAGTCTTTGATACAGTGTAACAGCATTGCCTATCTTTTAGTATTCACAAATAAATGGAATCACATCGATCATTAGCTTTCACTCAAACTGGTGATGACAATTTCATGTGCAGACAACTTCATATATCTGCCAAATGAAATAATACCTTCTAAGTGAATGTACCTCAATACATCATGTTTTAAAGTTTGTTATTCTAGTTGTTTCTATATATTAATTATTTGGGTCATTTCAACATTGTTGAATAGAGCATCAGAAAGCAAAATAGACATTAAATGGTAAAACTACAGTCAAACATGGATAACTCGAACTTCAAGGGACCGAGCAAAAGTGTTCGAATTATCAGAGCGTTCAAGTTATCAGAGCACTGTCACAAGTCCATATATTTACTTATTTATTAGTAGATACATGTACATATACAAACTATAATATAAATCAAAAACACAAATGGCTTGTTTCAAATTAAATGCTTCTAATGTAAAGTTTAAAACGTTTTCATGAAAAAGTATAGAGATTTTTCTATCACTTGAGATTGGTTTGTTGTTTGAGGTGATGTTATTGCCAGGACGTTTTTCAGATTGACATTGGCAAAACTTGATCGTTGTTGAAATGCTCAAAAGAAAGGACATTTTTTTCTTTTGGGGTTTTACCCACGATCAATTTTGCCGTTTTTTCTTGAAGTTTATGCAGATTACCTAACTTTACCTGGGATTCGTTAAGACCAACACTCCGAGGCAGTTCAATTAGAAGTTTTACGAGGTTTTACGGTACATTCTATATCACTCACGCTTTTTTAATAGATACTTATTGAATGTACACACGTATTCTGTGTTTAGGTCAAACGATGAATAGTTTTTTGTAGCTCAGACAACGTATACATTTAATTACAACATTTTTAAGACGTTTTAAACATTCAACATCCCGACGTAGATTCAACACGGAATCAACGTCGGAAAACTATTCATCACGGGCTAGCCGGATCACGCACTCAAAGATTTTCGCCACGCACATACAAAGCAACATGCGATTTTTGTTTTGTATGTGCGTGGCGAAAATCTCGGCTAGCCCGTGCTATTCATCGTATCGCAGTATAAATCAAATTTCACCAAACTTTTAGAAAAGTCGTTGACAAAAATATTTTGCCGATGGTGGTAATAATGACGCTTATGAATTACGAAAAGATGAAGTTTACCTCTATGGCTTTGAATAAAGTGATTTTCTAAAGCGATAACAACCGTTTCGGTAGCCGTTGGGCAAAAAACAGTTCGAATAAACGGTGTTGAGTTCGAGTTATCTATAGCAATTTATCATTACGTGGGAACGGACCAAAGGAAATGTTCGAATTAACCATGTGTTCGAGCTATCCGTGGACGAGTTATCCATGTTTGACTGTATTTTGTTTTTACCAGTTTCCTGATAGCGCTGAATGAACTGAAAACACTGTGATAGACTGTCAAGAGTTTCGATAAAGCACAGATAATAAGTACATGGGTCGTAATTGCAAAACAC
The DNA here is from genome assembly GCF_963576615.1 of Watersipora subatra. Taxonomy (NCBI): domain Eukaryota; kingdom Metazoa; phylum Bryozoa; class Gymnolaemata; order Cheilostomatida; family Watersiporidae; genus Watersipora; species Watersipora subatra. Next base: position 25,388,159 of record NC_088714.1, on the reverse strand, counting down.
TGGAAGGTGAATGATTGGCTCAGGTGGTAGTGAGTTGCGTGGCGAAGCAAAATGTTGCTGCTGCGGTCACCCGCTACATTTTTTTCCTCCCAACTCTTGCTTTGAACAGACATGTCTCTTGTTATGGAACACTTTACTTGTCTGAGTCAAAGTATAAACAGTTTGTCTTTGCTTTTTGCAAACAAAAATGATGCCTTCATCTAAATGTAAACAGCACAATTGTCAAGAACTAATATAGCGAGTCTCTCCTCCTCTCTTCCTTTTGATTTGTCTGTAACACAGTAGGTAATAAAATATCAGTATTCGGCAGTTCAAATGGAAAGTCACCTACAGTTAGTTTTACAAAAAGTAATTTAAAGGTTGAAGGTTCCAATTTGCTATCATTACCATAACAGGAACACTTTGCGATAAGAGTTAGCAATAATAACTTTTTTTCATTATTATTTCAAAGCAAGATCATTCTCATTTCTTAAATGTCAAATAAATATCAATTCAATAATAAGTAAAATTTTATGAAAAAATGTTTGAGGTTCGAGATGTTAGGATTTGAACTCACATGATTTTTGGGGTCCAACTGCCAACCTCTTTCAAGCTATAAGAAAGTTACAATATTGTTCACTTCCCAAGTGTTGGGAAACCAAGTTATTGGCTGATAGTAAAATAAGGTATGCTCGGCGATGCAGCAGCAAAAGGCACAGCCTGAAATATTTACAAATGTTTTTGGTGTTTTCAGTCTATAATAAGAAATAGTTACCTTTAACAAGTGCATTCAATGTATGTTAAACATGTTGTTATTCGTCCATTCAAGTTTCAATAATTGCTTAGTTGATTATATATTTATGAATTTTAAATTTGAATTGAACTACTCACATGTATAACAAACACTTTCAATGCATCTAACAAATATTTTTGTTCATCTAATGAAGTGTCACTGATTATCTGTTAAACATAATTATATTGATGGATTGGGCATGTGGAAGATGATTCCAAGATAATAGATACACATACAACTACAGTGTGAACAAGTACTTATTACACACTCTATTCCACTTTAGATAGTTTTTGACATTGTAGCCGTATAGGCTACCCTTTTAAGTTACATGTGCAGCATTCAAACCTGCTCACCGATGTCTTGTGGACTTGCATTTAAATTTGATATTTGCAGCACTATAAAACAAAATTAATTCACATTTGTCAGGAAAACTATATAAAATTGATTGTGCAGCAACTAGTTGCAACAATTGTACATAAAATTCTCATTTGCTGCATCACACGCCTGCAGGACAATAGCTAAAGCTAACCAAATGAACAACCCTGACTGCCAAACACCAAGTTGTACAAATAAATAAACTACTTAGAACCCTTAGTGTTTCAATTTAGTACCTTACTACCCAAATCAATAAACTCTGTTGGTTTTTTGAAAGCAGAAAAGCTGAGGACATCAACCCAGGAGCAAATGTAGAAAGGTAATTCTTGTTTCCTAATTCCTAAGATAGCAATGATATCTTTTGAACTACACACACAGTCCATGCAATCATTTTTAGCCGTTGGAAGCCCCTCAATGCTTCAGGACATTAGCAAAGACTCCTTACAACATCAAATCTCCGATAATGAGCAAAATGTGAACAATCCTTCTGAAACTTTGGCTTGATGGTAATGAAAGACCTTTGTGTGCAGCTATAACATTCCTAGAAGAAAAGTAATGCTTGAGAAAACGGAGTTCTTATAATTTTTGGTTACCTTTTAGCCTGCTCTGGCATGGACACATGGACAGGTCTACTGATTTTAAGAAACAAATTATAGTATTAAAATTCTTTGAAAAAGTATTTTAAAAATTGTTGCTTCCAAAAAGCAACAAGATTCACAACCGATTTATAATTTATTAGCAATAAACTAAATGTTTGGTTTAAAGATTTTGCAAGAACAAAAGTACATTTAAATTATATCAAAACACAAAAATCTTGTTCTTTTTAAAGTCATAAAAAGTTAAGTAGATTGACCTGATAATCAACAGAACTGAGTGTAAATATATCACTGATTCTAAAATAGGATTGCTTTATGAATGAGTACTTCAAACATTTTCAGTTCCTCAGGTCACGCTACATATACCATAGCGTTAAAATAAAATATATTAGAGCTTGATAGATGTAGATTAAATCAATATTTAATTAGGATAGAATAGGGATTGCAACTGCATAGAGTAGAGAAGCTAGCAATGCCAGTGCATTCTCAGAACAACAGGTCAAGTGTTATGTCCGACTAGCGGGTCTAAGCAAATTATAGAATTTTAAAATCTTAAGTGGGAGAATATTTTTAGTTGGCCGTAAGATCTAGTTTGAACTCAACAGCCTATGCATTATACACACTTGGTTAAGCCTGATTTCATATACGCAGCAATGCACCGGCGACAGCACCACAGCCTATCGCTGTGAAAGTGAACCTGCCCACCGGGTACTGCTGAGCACCACCAGTAGTTGCTGGCGGTCAACGCAAGAGTTTAGTGTTGTTCAAGTTTCGCAAATAGCCTCAGAAAAAACCTTCCTGAAATGCACCGTACAGGCGAAGTTCACCACTATTGGAACGGCATGGCGAGCAAACAGTTTATGTGATTATTAGCGCTGCAGCTTCAAATGTGAACAAAAGCCATGGAGCCTAGCATCGCAAGCGTTTTGTTGGGCAAATTACTATCGGGGTCTCGCAATCGATATGGGAACCATGCTTTAGATATTGAGAAGGCAGCGTAATGAAGGTTCTCCAGCTAAAAGAGCATTTGTAAGCTGATCTTAAGAAGACCTTAGTAAACTGATTTCTACCTTGCTATTACCCTCTTAGACTGTAAAATAAATTAGGTCCAATATACTGCAAACTCAAACAATGTCTTTGTCAAAGTTGATAGTAGAACACTGTCTATAGTATAGCATCTACTATTGTTATGTGAGTAACTGTAAAGATAAGCTTTACAGGCAAGAGGTTGAGTACTGATGCTGGTTTTATCTTTTATTTGCTCTGCTATTTAAATTAAGACAGCTTTTTAAGAAAAAATAAGCAAAAATTTAAGCAGAATAAATGGTGTTTGGGACTTCCTAAAACATAGCTGATGCTGGTAAAGTTGCAAGGCACTGAATATTCATCAATTATGGTCGCATAACTTTTTATATGTTTTATCTGTGAAAAGATATTTGCACTCTACCTCCTGGTTGACAACTAAAGTCATGGACAATTGCTGCCGACTGCAAGTGCTGACAACTATAATTGATAGATGAACACACTGAAAACTACTGGTGACAGCAACTACTGCCAACTAATGGTTACTGCAAGTACAAACAAACTTGGAAGGCTGATAGTATCAACAGTTATTTGTGACTGCAACTACTAACAACTAATGGTTACTGCAAGTACTGCCAACTACTGGTAACGGCAACTACTGCCAACTAATGGTTATTGAAAGTACTAACAAACGTGGAGGGCTGATAGTATCAACAGCTACTTGTGACTACAACTACTAACAACTAATGGTTACTGCAAGTACAAACAAACTTGGAAGGCTGATAGTATCAACAGTTATTTGTGACTGCAACTACTAACAACTAATGGTTACTGCAAGTACTGCCAACTACTGGTAACGGCAACTACTGCCAACTAATGGTTATTGAAAGTACTAACAAACATGGAGGGCTGATAGTATCAACAGCTACTAGTGACTGCAACTACTAACAACTACCAATGGATAAAAGCACAGACAATTGTTAGTGGCTGCTAGTGCTGCCAACTATAAATTACAGCAAATACCATCAACCGTGGATAGCTGAAAGTACGGTCAACTACTGGTGACCTCAAGCACTAACTACTGTGAATAAGACCTGCTATAATCAGGTGTTTTTCATTATGATTGGGTCTCTAATTTAAATATGACCAGAGTGAACCATTCACACACTCTAGAAATAAATAAAGTAAAGCTTGATTGGATGAATCGCATAACTTATTACAGGTTTGATCTATATTGATTGCACTAGCGTTATAAAAACTATACTATATTATGCAGTCGCTAATCTACGACTCAAGTTAGATAAGGATCTATTACGATGCAGTCGAAAGAGTCTGTACATATCATTTACAAGATGTCAGAGATGCCATCTTGTTTTACTTAGTTACGAGCAGGTAATCGGATAAAAATATGTCACATTCAGCTTTATGACTAATTTAATCTTTGGTTTCTATTCTTTTGGAATGACAAAAAGCTGCAGCTTTTGCATCTGCTGAGAAGTTGTTTAAAGAGCTAAAATCATGCTTACAAACCTCTCTTACTCTATTTCTGTGCCAACTGACTTTGCGGAAAAAGAAGAGCACACACACAACGTAGTTAGAGCTATCACAAGGTATACGAACAGCAATGAACACGCTTATATCTCTCTCGCTATATGTTTCATCGGAATTCTAACCAACGGACTCAACCTACTTGTGCTGACAAGGAAATGCATGAAAACTTCCACAAATTTACTTCTCAGCAGCATTAGCACTACTGATCTGCTCACAATAGTCATGTACATGCTGAAGCTTGTCGTTGTCACTGCTGACCCTATGCTAGATAGAACGAGGATGTTCAACTACTACAAACTTGTGAGTACTAGCTGCATTTTAGTTTATGTTTAGGGGCTAATTAGCTGTTATTCTCTATAAGACGTTTTTTGGTAGAGCATGACTTTTTTTTGCAAATAAATGCATCGATATGTTTCTGAATCATTAAACAGCCATATTAATTTTACCAAAAACCTTTAATGATGTCATAGCGAGCTCTGATTTAAAACAGCTTGTATGAACAAAGTGTGTATTCAAAGTATGTTAACTGTGCGGTACATACATGCAACCTTGAAATAATATTATATTTTGTGTGATCAAACATAATTTCTGTAAACCATATGTTACTGCTTAAGTGTTTCGAATACTTACATTAACAATTAACTTTGCGTACTCTCTATAGATGTTCTACTCTGGTGCACATTAAATCTGTGAGTAAATAAACAATGTGCTAACTAAACTTTTGCATATTCATCGCTTCCTCTGTATTTCTGCACTGTCACCGCTTAAAAATTGAAAATGCTTTCATTCATGTTACATTACTCTTTGGAGTAATTCAAACAGTTTGATGTACATTAATCAATTCTATTTTGTCGTTGTGTGTGTGCATGAGAGCATGAGCATTTTTCTGTGTCTTATTTTAGGCAGGCGACATGCGTTTTCACATTTTTTACCAATTTCATCTAAACTTTACAGCCATGTGCTGCGTACCTTTTAGTAGGTCACTAAAAATAATTTGTTCAAAAACTCATTTTGGTTAGTGAGAACCAGCCTCCTAAATACTTATCTGCGGGCTATCTGGTTAACAATCAAAAAATTATCAGATGTTGCTAGATTTACTCCTAGTGTACATTAACATGCTGCATAAAAGAAAACTTCTTTAGTTATATTTCTGTTTGTTATTTTATCTATTTAATAATTATACACAGCATGGCACGTTATAAAATGTCATTTGTTAATATTTATTGGCATGTTTTTAAAACCTTTGAAATGAAGTTTTTTTTGTAACAAGCATAATGTCTGAATAAAAACCAATGTGGCAATAGTGTTAAATATTTTTAGTGAAAAGGAGTTTTACATATAATAATAAATGGTTGTTAAAGTAAATTGTGTATGCAAGCTTTAAAGAAGGTTTACCAACATCTGTTAGTTTTGTTTTCAAATTAATTGCAATTGTTCCCAGAATTCATTGTATATTTTATTTGTCATGTCTGATTTCTTAATTACATACTATACATTATTGACCGGTCAGTATGAGTATAAACAATTACAAATTAATATTTCTCTTAACTGTTAAGTTATCTTTAGCATTAAAATGGCGGAAGCTTTTCTTCTTTAGAAACTATAATAAAAGTTTGTCTGTCATTAGGCCTGTTTATTAGTACTAGCAGTTAGAAATATGGGACTTATAGAAATTGTTGACAGTAGCCAATAGAGTTAGCCGATATGGAAAGCTTGTCCATAGACTTCACAATAATTGTAACAATCATAGTCTTAAGCTTGTTGCTTCTGTAATCTGGAAAATAAAATGTGAAACAATTGTGTCTTGGCGGAATAAAATTTATAAATGAAAAACTCTTATGTATTGAAAAGCGATCAGCCCCTGCTAAGGGTCTGTCTAACATGATAGTGGTATTCTTTCAGAAGAAATCATGGTGATTACTTTCAGTTACATGTAGCTCTATACGGCAAGCGATTCATTGTTCACTCATAAGATTTTACCTCCAGTAGAGTTGAATGGTAAACATTACTTTAATAACTGTTCAGTGTAGATGTTGATGAAAGCTAAATAGAAAAGTTAGTAACTGTGAAAAAAGTTGTACCTTTATAGACAACTCCCAGTGCCGATCTTAGGCTTCGACTATTTTAGAAACAAAAGAATGTGTATATTCTCACGAGAATGGAAACAATCTAGTAAAATGTTTCTAAGTTACTTTGTATTGTATACCTATAATTTCCACAGATAATTGAGTAGGTTGAACTGAGCCATAATCATTAGCATTGCTCTTATGATGGCTGCCAATGCGCTGAGTAGCCCTTAACACAACAAGCATTTTTAGAACAGGTCAGTTAGAAGTGGAAAGACAGCGCGTAACTTTCTAAGTCACTGCACATAATGGGAAAAATAAAACTGAAAGCTATCTTCTTTCGGACCGTAACAAATTGCCTGACCTGAAGGAGCCTGACGTAACCAACTATTAGACTCTCAAGCGACCATGTTAATCAATATTCCACTTCCTGCATTCTAAAGACTTAAACATGCTTCCACAATAGCCTTTTGGTATCAACAGATTGGGTGCACTAATCATATAAACATTCTACAGTAAAATTCATGTAGTTTAGCTTACAAGATTCTCCTATGCTAATTCTCTGATAAAACAATCAACTATCTTTTGTTTATTTAACATAAGATTTGGTCTACTTGTCTACTTTATTAAGGTATTTGCATATCTAGTTCAATAAACTAATCTTATATGCGTCATATCAGCTAAAGACAATAATATCAATTTGTCCATAAATAATTAGTTATCTGTCAGATTTATCTATGTGGTTAATTATCATTCATTATTAGCAGTTTTACATCTGTGCTCATGTCCAGTTAGGTAAACTAGTCATCTACAAGTGAACACACAATTCACTAGAACGAGAAAAGAGTATACCAAAGCTTTAGAAATTAGCATAGCGTTAGATATTACCGTAGTGTTAGATATTACCATAGCGTTAGAGATTACCATAGTGTTGGATATTACCATAGTGTTATATATTACCATAGCGTTAAAGATTATCATAGCGTTAGAGATTACCATAGTGTTAGATATTACCATAGAGTTAGAGATTACCATTGTATTAGATATTACCATAGTGTTAGAAATTACCGTAGTATTGGAGGTTACTATAGTCTTAGAGATTACCATAGCATTAGAGATTACCATAGTGTTAGAGATAACCGTAGTAGTGGAGATTACTATAGTCTTAGAGATTACCATAGCGTTAGAGATTACGATGGCGTTAGAGATTACCATAGCGTTAGAGATTACCATAGCGTTAGATATTACCATAGCGATAGAGATTACCATAGCGTTAAAGATTACCATAGAGTTAGAGATTACCATAGAGTTAGAGATTACCATAGCGTTAGAGATTACCATAACGTTAGATATTACCATAGCGTTAGATATTACCGTAGTGTTAGATATTACCATAGCGTTAGAGATTACCATAGTGTTGGATATTACCATAGTGTTATATATTACCATAGCGTTAAAGATTATCATAGCGTTAGCGATTACCATAGTTTTAAATATTACCATAGAGTTAGAGATTACCATAGTGTTAGAGATTACCATAGTGTTAGAGATTACCATACTGTTAGATATTACCATAGCGTTAAAGATTACCATAGTGTTAGATATTACCATAGAGTTAGAGATTACCATAGAGTTAGAGATTACCATAGCGTTAGAGATTACCATAACGTTAGAGATTACCATAGCGTTAGATATTACCATAACGTTAGAGATTACCATAGTGTTAGATATTACCGTAGTATTGGAGGTTACTATAGTCTTAGAGATTACCATAGCGTTAGAGATTACCATAGTGTTAGAGATTATCATAGTGTTCGAGATTACCATATAAAACATAAAATTAAGAGCTCTTTTAATAAAATACACATATATGTCTATTTCTCTAAGTGATCACTTACGCTGTCGTACAAGTAATCTTTTCATTCTCTTACATCATATTTTTTAATGTGGAGGTTTAACAGCTGTTTTGAAATTTAGTATTCCACCCTATAGTTAGGTATATATTATGGTATGAGTCAAAAGTTATAGGACCAATTTGAACCTGATTAATTTTCATCTCTGGCTACTAAATCTAAAAAGTCACAGTCAGCTGTGATTCTCTTAGTAACTCCGGTACTAGTACTTGATGTATTAGAATAATCTCGGAGAGTTCTCTTAGAAGTCGTCATGACAATAAACTGAATTAAAACTCTCGAAGCTTTCAGTAAATAACGGCTAAAACAGAACCAAAAAGAAAAAAAGTAATTAAAAATTATTCAGAACGGTTTTCTAATTTTTTTCGCAATTTTTATTCATTTATCACTGCTGAAAACAATCGTTTTGTGCAAATATAAATTTTTTAGAAGCTAATCGAAGCCAATACACCGTAGCTTGCTATCAATTAGAAAGGTACACAAAAAATGGCATTTAGCTAACCAAAAGCCGCAATAAAACAAATATGTTACTATGGCAACAAAAATGTCGCTCCGCCCATTTGAAGAAGTATCGCGAAGCGACAAAAATGTCGCTTTGCCGCAAAAGGGTTAATGACAAGCTCATGTGTCAATACTTCATAAAAATTGAATGTTGTTTTCCATCACGTTATAGGAATCACTTCCCTTCTACACTTTGGATCTTACCAAAGCCAGAGTGACTTTATAATGTTTGTTTAGATTGCAGTAAGCCAAGATATGACAGAATATACAAGTTTATTTTAATTGCTGCACAGCTACTAACCAATCAATATAAGTCACATATTTCCTACCTAAAGCATGCTTATTTACTAAGCATATATTTCATAAACTGTGTAAAGGATCCACAAAGACCCTTTACTTCTCGACTGAAAACCAGCAGGTTGTTTGAGTAATGAAATAGCATATTTTAATATATTGATGCAGTGCAGAGCATGCAATACGAACATAACTGTTCACTAAGGCTTGCGTGGCTCTGCCTTTCTTCGGTCTTAGCTGCGCTCATTTATAATTTTGGCTTCGGGTACTTTGTCCCAGAACCCATTTAGTTTTTCCAATGCCAGCCAGAGAATGCCTGGTCATTCTTTTGGCTACATGTAGGTGAGTACTCCCTTCTTTTGGCATGGTAGGGTTGCACAGTTTTTTTGCTGGCCAGGTAGGGCTAAAGACAGTCAGGCCGCCCAGTGTCTGGGTGAGATATCGGTCAGTCGGTTTTTATCGAGCTCTGATTTCTGTTATTACTTGTGTTTCAATATCTGGCTGAACTGATAACAAAAGAAGAACATAGTTTAAAAAGCGCCAGGGATCAAGAGTATAATTATGACTGTTTGTTCATAGATATTTGTTATTGTGGTCATTCCACTCTGCTGTCTAGTCACATTGTTAAATGATTTTTACACAAACAAGTGTTAGGAATAGAATTATAAACTATTCAGTTTATAGCAAAATATTAATTAAAATTTATTAAAATTATGTTGTAATCACGAACCATATTTATAGAGTGTTTTGATACATAAGGTGTTCCTAGCAGAATTTATCTCTCAACTTGCTAAAAACTATTTTCTAAGCACCTTTTTTAACTATCAAGAATATTTTGTTGCAAGATTCTTTGCTAGACCTGCATTTCCAACTTTGCATAATGTTTTTGTCTAAAATGTAAATGATGCCTTACAGGTATTTGCCCATGTAACTCTTCTTGCTCACACAACTTCCATATGGCTGACAGTGTGTTTGTGCGTATTCCGCTGCCTCATTGTGCTAGCAAACAGGGGCAAGAAGTACACAAGGTTTATTCAAGCAAAAGTAGCAATAGCTTTAGTGGCTGTTGCAGTCATAATATTTGGACTTCCCAACTTTGTACTACTGAGAGTGCACAGCATCCACCTACAAAAAGGTTAGAAAAATCTTGTCTTATTTGTGACATTCTTGATTGCTTCATGTAATAAAAAGGCCCTACATCCTTTGAAATACATGTATATAGATACACATGGCGCTCAAAAGAGGTAAACATACATGTATTTTATCAATTGTCAATTAGACCAATAATATACAGCCCCCAAGGATAGGCAACATCTATCATCTGGGGGGTTTAATGATCGTGCTTTGTTAGCATTGTGCTAGCCTGGGTTTCGGAGCTAACACAATTCTCGTGGGGCGGTCGCGTTGCCTTGTTAGGTTTTGGAAAACACGACTTGCTGTTATCGTGTCATTAGCTCATTCAGTCAGTAGCCCCCCCCCTCCCGCAAACCTTGAATTTCTACAATGTAGGGGTAGCACCTAACTAAAAAAAGTAGATCCATGAAAAATAAAACATTTCAAATTATCTATTTTTACCAATTTTTAAATTGGTAGGCGTCGTAGTATGTGCTTAAATTTAAATATAATTTACCCAAAATCACCCGATCAATGGCATTTTTTTCCAAGTTTTTGATTAATACATGGTAGAGTTGCACAATTTTTGTGTTGGCCAGGTAGGGCTAAAGTCAATTAGGCCAAGCATTGTCTGGGTGATTTATCGGTCAGTCGGTTTCCCTCACGCTCTGATATCTGTTATTACTTGTGTTTCAATATCTGGCTGAACTGATAACAAAAGTAGAACATAATTCAAAAAGCACCAGGGATCAAGAGTATAGTTTTGATTGTTTGTTTATAGTTATTTGTTATTGTGGTCATTCCATACTATGCTACCTAGTCTCATTGTTAAATGAACTTTTGCCATCCCTAATATAAAAATATAAATACAAAACCGAATTCGGGCTATTTTACGATTGCGACTATTAATATCATGAATGCTTGTGAATGGCAACTGACTGATCATAACGGTGACCATATCGGACAACTATATTTATTTTACAACAAAATGAAACCAACAGATCAGTAAAATAGCCACTATTGTTTGCAATGTTGGTAAATTTACAAGGAGCTTTATTCAGCATATTGGTTTGTTCCAGTGCTGTGTTCGGGTTCATCCCAACAGAGTTTGATCATTACACCCCGCCCACATGATCCCATTGTCTATCCTTGTGGGGGCTGTATATTATTGATTAGACTTTTATTATACTTTCTATATTTCAAAAAGCATAAATATTTGTATATAATTGTACACTGTTTTATGTATCTAGTTAAATAGCTCCTATAGCCATGAGTGCAGCATTTGTTGAAACCTGAGACTCAAAATATTAATATTGGCTGCTGCATTAATTTACCTAAAGTTATGGTTTGAGGCAGAGTGTAATCCAAAGTTCTGGTATGATGACTTCTGTTCTACTACTGCAAGCTGTCGCATTTATCTACAAGAAGTTATAAATGATTACGAAGATCTATATTTCTATTTTCACCATGTTATCAGCATATTGCTAGATTGTTAACAAGGCTTAAAATAATAGCACTAGTTATTATAAGCTACTTATCTTAAAATAAAATTACTATTTTAATTTAATTTTTAATTTCAGAGATCTCAATTCTACAATAACCATATAAATTTTCAACAAACTTTTTTCACCAGCCAGTAATTTCATAGGTTTGAATTTTTTTTAAGTATTATGGTTAATAACATAACTATGAAGCAAAACTCTAAATATGTAATAATGTTTATCAATAATAAGATTATTAGTTAGATCACCAATTCTCAAGTCAGTAGCTTCTTTTCTATTGGTCAGATGCCATTAGGCTAATTCGTGGCTTCTTTGCTATTCACCCAATGCTATAGGGCTAAAATAGACTAAGCTCTCAAAATATCACAACATACTTTACTGAAGTAGAACAGTCTGTTTAAACTACTATTTTCTTTATTTTAAAAATGCAAGAATGTTTGCATGTAATGTTTGAATCTGATGGCTCCACTTATATAAATTTCAAACTTCGTGTGTGTGCGTGCGCGTGCGCGAGCGCGTGCGTGGGTGTGTGCTTTTTTCCAGCTATAGCTATTAAAATCTCGGAGTGAAAAGCTCGCTGTGTGCTGAATTTGAACTCACAGAGATATTGACTGCAGGTTTTAAACCCCGATATTCACTGAGCTATAAATTCCTTAGCATTTCAAAGCTCTTATTATATACGGTATACTGTATGCGCACGCTAAATGTGCATTTATGCTTTGAAATTGTTTAAAAACTAGTTTTTGCTACCATTACCGACTTTTTTAATTTTTAATTTTCACATGGACTATTTTAATTTCAAATGTGCCACTACATTTATATTTCTGGTTTTCATTACATTTTATTGCTAAATCGTAAGGGCAATACTTTTCACTCAGACATATGTATTATCTCAAGAAGGAATCGCGTCTATACATCCTTCCTCTGTTCAGTCAGACAAAGTGCCAGACAAAGGCTGTTCAATATCTCATTTTACGTTTGTAACTGTATCGAGAGATACCAGTATCGTCGTACTTAAAGTTTTGATAGATAGCTTCTGCTTGAACAGTAGCCTTTTTATACACATACTTCTATGCACAAATTGTTATTTTAATTCAACATAATCTATTTTTTTATTTTGTTTTGTCAGTTATATTAATTGCATCAATAACAAATCATCTTTTATTGTAATCGTAGCAAAACGGAATTCATTTAGCTATTACTTACTTATTATTTCACATTTACATTTAAACTCATTTATATTTGTTTTATTTTTGTTTCCTAATTCATTTGACTTGCACAAAATATTTTCCTTGCGATCTGAAGTTTGAAAGTTAAAGTTGTTTGAAAGAGTTTGAAAACTCTTACAATTGTTTTAGTTTTTGTCTCAATTTATTTAATCTTCATTAAACACTTCTTTTTGCAATATTAAATTTGAAAGTTAGAATGGTAGCTGTTATTATATGTTAAATTAAATAAACTATTTGTGCAATAATAACACCATTATTATTTCTCTTTGTGTTGTTGCACTTTAAGCAAAGCAAATTCACCAAAATGAATTTTGCAAAAGAAATATATTTATCTTGTAGATTGCAATACTACTGGGGAATGTGGAGATATAGTACAGCTCTGGTACATTGACATTGGAAATGTCAATTCTAGCACACAAGAGAGAAAAAAAGCATTAAACTTTTACAACATAGAGATGTGGATTGTTGCTGTTTTTGGGAAAATTTTGCCATGCATATTGATTGCAGGGATGTCATCTATTCTGGTTCATAAACTTGTGCAGGTAAATGTCACAAAAAAATTATGTTTCAATGCTCTAGAATATCAACATAGATTCAAGTTGTTAAAAAACAAATTTAATTTGAGAAAGATTTGTCACAAAGAAGTTACATTACGATGCTCTAAGTTGTCAACAAAAAATCATGTTTTTAGACCACATTTTAAAAACATTTATACAGCTACTTGACCAAGTTGAGAGGGAAACATGCTAACACAGTCAAACACGGATAACTCGCCCTCCGAAAGCTCAAACACATGGTTAACTCGAACGGTTTCTTTGGTCCGTTCCCACGTAATAATAAATTGCTTTAGATAACTCAACCTCAAGTCTGTTACCTCGAGCAGTTTTTTGCCCAAAGGCTACCAAGATGGTTATCATCGCTTTAGAAAATCACTTTATTCCAAGCTATAGAGGTAAACCTCAACTTTTCGTAATTTATAGGCGTTGTTATTACCACCATAATATCACCACAAAATATTTTAGTTCACGACTTTTTTAAAGGTTTGGTGAATTTTGATTTTGACCAAACATCCGCTTAGCGATGGTCCTTCGGAAGCAAGGAAAAGTGAGGTAACCTTTGCATAAACCTCAAGAAAAATCGGCAAAATTGATCCTTGGTTAAAACGCTCAAAAGAAAAAAATGCCTTTTCTTCCGAGCATTTCAACAACAATCAAATTTTGCAAATTTTAATCTAAAAGTTGTCCTGGCAATAACATCACCTCAAACAACAAACCAATCTCAAGTGATAGAAAAATCTCTATACTATTTGATAAAAAAGTTTTAAATTTTACATTAGAAGCATTTAATTTGAAACAAACCATTTATGCTTTTGACTTATTTTATAGTTTGTATACGTACATGTATCTACTAATAAATTTATACATGGACTTGTGACAGTGCTCTGATAACTTGAACGCTCTGATAACTCGAACACTTTCGCTCTGTTCCGTGAAGTTCAAGTTATCCACGTTTGACTGTATTTTGTTGTTAGTTGTCTCATGGTATATTTTACCATGTCCTATACAAAAAAATTAAAATAGAAAAAGATAAATTTTTAAGGAGACTTTTTAATGGCAAGTTGATCTCAAAAGCACAAACAACTTTATTTACAAAAACAAGTTTACTGTAGTTTTGTGTCCCCTATTTATAACATTTGTTTTTACATTAGCTCATTTCACTCAATGGCTTTTACCTTGCTCCGATGTGTTTGTCTTTTAGGAGTTTACCTGTTGAGTTGTCATAAGCATAATACTTCTCTAAGCTTTGTACTGATTGTATTAGCCTGCCTGAATTAACTTCAGATGAAGGGGTCAATAGGTCAATAGGCTGCATAGAGCTAATGATTGGCACAAAACATCAAATGAAAGCATATTTTCAAGTCAAATAGACATTTCACTTTGCCCAGTGATTTCAAAAAGTTTATTTCTATAGTAGTGCTTCAGAATATTCATTCATCTATTACTTTGTGTTAAACCATAACGGTCACGTACAACTTTTGTCGTATTTTCTAGGTAAATCAGACAAGCTGATTCTGATTTTGTACTCAAAATAAAGATTGGTCCACGAACTTTTAAAGTCATTAAGGCTTTTTTAAAGCATTTCAATATCCATCTCGAAACAAGAAAATCGGCAAACCAAGCGCCACTCATAAATATGTGACGAAACCTAGCTTTTTCAGGAATGGAAGTTAGGAATGTTTAAGCCGTGGTCACACGGGCACCGAACCGAACTAAATGACGCAAAAAGACGTCGTTTTCAGCTCTAAAAAGTTCGGCTGAGGACATTTCTGGCCAAAACGAACTATTTCGATACTGCTCGAAATTTCGTGCCGAACCCTTGCTCTTATTGGCTGGTTAAAATTCTAGAATTCTAGCAAGCACGCGTCACATTTCTTCTTACGTGCGTGTGAGTAAAGTTAAAAAAGAAATGGGATGATACTTTTATTTCGTTAAATAAACAACATGAAGCAATTTACGACAAGGTTCACCCGGACTTGTGATTGGGTTGCATAAATGTAAGATGTTGCACTTAAGTTTTGCATAAATGTAAGGGAATGGTTGTGATTTTCTTTCGTGTAGAATATAAGTAATGTGTCATATTCATCCTGATGAACTATCGTTGACTGATTTATTTATGTAAAACCACAGTACTATGATAAAGACTGTTTTTGTTTGTTATGTACTCAGCATAGAAAAACATTCATATGTTATTAAAAAAGTATAATTATGTTGATGGGAAGGGTTAGCAAAATCTTTGTATCGAGTGATTTATTTTGAGCAGCTGAACGATCTTCTGATAAATCTGCTGTGTAATTATAATTTATAATAGCTCCTCAAAGTTGTTTGTTTACAATAGAAATATTTAACTCAAATACATAAAAACTACTAATGAAACCGTGTCCTGTCTCTATACATATGGTATCTAAGAAGCGAAGTTACTTCGGTGGCCGTGTGACATGTGCCACGTACCGAACCAGCCTCCGAACCGATCCTACGTTGGTTCGGTGCTCGTGTGACCACGCCTTTAGTCTGATTTAGAATAATAGAGATGTTTGTCTTAAAACTCGTTATTATCTAAATCCAGCATGTAAAATTATCTCAATCTTTTAAGAAAGGTACATAATAACCTATTTAAAATTGCTCGTAGCTTGTTACATGATGTTTTAATAGGCTGAATGCCAAGAAAAATGAGCTCAAACAACGCGGTTTTATCACAAGCTAGAGTAATTATCCTGCTTTTTTGAGTTCAATTTTAAATTTACAATGTTAAATAGCTTCTCTACCTTTCAGAAAAGACAGATTATTTTTTAGACTGAATTTAGATAATAATGGATTTTAAAACACCCATCTTTATCATTTTAAATCGGACTAAACATCCCTAACTTCTGTTCCTAAAAAGCTAAGTTACGTCACGTATTTATGGGCGGAGCTTGTTGGGCCAATCGTGTTGTTTTCGAGACCGATACTAAAACACTGTAAAAAAGCCTTCATTACTCTGAAAGTTACTGACCAATCTTTATTTTGAGTACAAAATCGGATTCAATGTGTCTGACTTACCTAGTAGATACGATAAAAGTTGTATGTGACAGTTATGGTTTAGGGATTAATGAATAACTCTCTGTCTATAGATTGACACAAAATACAGGCATCTCAAAGCAGCTTCACTATCAAAGGCTTTACAATGTCCAGAAGAAACGCAGCTCTGCGTGACTGAAAGTAACTCTAATGATGCCGAACAGAAACAAAATCAAGTCGTTACCAAACTGCTCTTATTTAAAGGATCAGCTAGCTATCGCAAAAACATTCGAAATTCTCAAAGCCACAGATCGACTGTCATGCTGCTGGTCATCGTCTTCGCAGTGTTTTTCACAGAGTTTCCACTTGCAATTCTTCTTTTACTCAGGTAACAAAGTTTTAAATCATTTTTTGGTATTTAATCAACGAATCAATAACATAGTTCAGCCAAAATACACAAAACTTTTCATTTATGCAATTGCTTTGCAAGTCAAAACTATTACAATAATTTATGATAGTACTTGTATTCTGTTTAATTTGTTTCAGGGCTCATAACAACAGTAAATACTTCCAATTATATGCAACATTATATAACATACATTAAATAACATGCATTGTATAACATGCATTATATAACATGCATTATATAACATGCATTATATAACATGCATGGTATAACATGCATTATATAAAATGCATTATATAATACTAAAACTGATTGTGAAAAAATCAATTAATCAGTAAAATGCGATTCCTTTTTAAATTATATTTGAGGTGCATGAACAAATTTAGTGGGTGCAGCCACAATGAGTTTGTTTGTTTGTTTTATTTCAAACTAGCTGTGCCACTCGGCGTTGCCCGCGTAATAGAAAAGTCTTTAGACAGAAAATTGATTTGTATTTAACATTCAACAACATTTGCCAGTCTAACTTTCAAACTACATATCATGAGAAAAGAGCAGAGCAGTTAGGTATTTTCTCTTCCGTAATGACTTATATTGGCAAGCTAGCAATTTGATTTCTGTAGTCTAGCGGGTAAGGCGTCAGACTGGTGAATGGCAGGGTCCGAGACCAAATCTTCTTCGGTATGGAATATTTATTCCAAGATTTTAGGATCTATAGCCAGACAATCAATCCTATAAATGACAAACTTTGAGAAATATATATAGAGATTGAACCATGACATTATAAGATTATAGAGAATCAAGGTGCAATGTGGGCCCATATGCGCAGTAGCATGGCTATTCAAGGCTCAGAGCCCAACTTAACAGGTGAGATTGATTGTCAATGAAAAAAAACATGGTTGTCTAAGCAATAAAAATTGGAACAAATCTATCCCAGAGAGTTCAGCAAGTATTGCTTTAAAGCAGCTCTATAACCATAATGACTACCAATTTTCTTTAGCCAAATTGGCAAGGAATTCTATGCTGATGTCACGCGATAGGCAATCCGTCTATGGCCACCAGTAGAAGAGGAGGGTGGAAGAGGTAATGAAAATAAGGAATGACGAGTGTTATAATGAGTTGACATGTTAGTTTGAGATTTAAATTGTGTGAAGGCTAAAAGACATATTCTTAGTTGGTAAAGTTGCTACATAGACAAAACATGATATATCTTTTAAACTTAGAAATTGACGGAAATTAAAAGTTTTTATGATATATTATTCACAGCAATCGCTTTTTGACGACTGAAATTTTATTTAGTTAGCTCATTGGAGCATTTCTTTATGCTTCCAAGCAGTAAAATATTTTACTGTTAATTAGAGTATTATATAAAAGCAAAAGAGGCATTTCCAGTAATATCAACGAGGCTTGGTAAATATGTCCCAAG
The DNA here is from genome assembly GCF_963576615.1 of Watersipora subatra. Classification (NCBI taxonomy): domain Eukaryota; kingdom Metazoa; phylum Bryozoa; class Gymnolaemata; order Cheilostomatida; family Watersiporidae; genus Watersipora; species Watersipora subatra. The sequence continues at coordinate 25,369,841 of NC_088714.1, read as the reverse complement.
CTTTGCCGCAGTTGTTTCCTCAATAGTTCTGTGTGTCTTGACTAGTTTAGTGTGCTATCTATTGTAGGACCTAAAAATGTTATGCTATCCGTCATTAGTATGTTTTGTCTATTCATGGAAATGTTTTCTGCTAATCGAAATTTATTTTGTTGATTTTGAATAACTATGAAGTTAGTCTGGTCATCATTCAATGTTAGTTGGTTTTAGTCACAACAATTTTTATTGCATTTAATTCTTTGTTCATTATAGTTATATCTTTATTTGAGTTTTTACCAGTATAAAAAAGTTAGTATCATCAGCAAACAAAATAGTTTTCAATTTATCAGTACTCTTTACAAAATCATTTATGTATAACAAAAATAGTGTTGGTCCAAGGATGGATCCTTGGGGTACTCCACATTTAATTACTACAGGTTGGGATATTTTTTGAAATATTATAACACTTTGAAGACAATTTGATGAATAATTTTGAATTAAATTTAAACATGAATAAGAAACATTTATTTGCTTAAGCTTACTGATCAACATAGAGTGATCTATTGTATCAAAAGTCTTTGAGAGATCAATGAATATACATTGTATTTAAAACAGCTAGACTATTATTTAAAGCTGTAAGTTTACTGTTTCTAAATTCTATCAATGCTTCACGAGTTCCTTTCCCTTTTTGAAATTCAAACTGAAATTCTGCAATAATCTTTTTTTTATTAGAGTAGTTTATAATTTGTTGGTTAATAAGATGCTCAAAGATTTGTGAGAAAACCTGCAGAATAAAAATAGGTCTATAGTTATTAAATAAAAGCTTACTGTCTTTGTTTTTAAATATGGGAACCACTTTCCCGCATTTCTTTTTTTGTGGAAAAACACAATGCTTTATGCTCATGTTGAATATGTAGGCTAAAGGTTTTGATATATCAAGTGAAAATGCTTTTACTAATTTTGCGGGCAATAATAAGGTACAACAAAATTACCTCTACCCTAAATATAATTGATTTAATTTACACATTTTATCACTTCTATATTTTTTTTTAACTTATAAAGTTCTTTTAATTTACTCTCAAAACAGTAGCAGCTCAAAAAACTTTGGGCACCTTTGGCAACTACTTCATATGCTGAGAGGGGTATTTGCTCTACTTGCATTTGGTTTTAAAAACATTTTATGTTTGGCTGCACATTTATATTAAAAGGCTAAAGTATGGTGTTATGAACACTTGTATCATATTCATCAAATAAGTAGATTATTAGAATAATGTATCAGGAAAGCATTCCACTAAGTTTAAAGTACTCTACAATAATGAAATTAATGTTACCTTTTATGTCGATCATGCAATAATTACTCAAATTTCTGTAAAATTTATTGATGTGTAAAATTTTACTAACAACAATATTCAAGTTTAGAATCCTCTGGGGAGGCGGTTTTGATGTTCGGTCTCTCTTTAATGTTTAGTAGGTTTGTTATGCTTGGTAGTGTTTTAGTCATTTGATTATTAAATTACCTTCTATGGAAAAAACTAACATAAATGTTTACACATTTGTTGGACTATATACTTTGTTGTTGTTGCATGAGAAGCAGTGTACTAAGATTTTGCTGGTGCACAGGCTATGTATGCAGGTATGGTCTTTATAGGCTAGAAACTTTCTATTTTTAATAATACCTTTTTAGGTTGCACTTCATCATCTGGCAAACTTGTTCCCAGCTAAATCAGAAATATTACTCAATTTTTAATAGTCATAATTATAATTAATGATGTAGAGTGTAATAATCTTCAGCAGCTTTTCACACGTAAAATACGGAATCAATGTTGACTAAAACACAAGCAGTTCAAAGAAACTTTAAGCCTATGTTAGCATAGCCAACAAGTGCTGATTTGTTCTTATTTTATTTTCAGCCAGGCAATCGGAGAGCAGTTCTTTGACCACATTTATCTCCGACTTGCCAGTCTCTTTGACATCCTTATAATCTTCAGGAGCTCCTGCAACTTTCTCGTTTACTGTTCCATGAGTGGACAATTCCGTAACACCTTTATAGAGCTTTTTCGCTGTCCATCAACTAAAAACAGGAAAAAAATAAACATTATTTAGCAGTGTGTGTTAGAGTTAATGTTAGTTAGCAGCAAGTGTGTTAGCAAAATTGATCAGTATTTTACAAGTCTCTTGAACTGTGTCCATAATATGTTAAATATGCATAAAATATAAAAAAATGATTGAGGATGGGTTCATTCCTTTATTAGGAAATAAAATCATATCCAGCAGAGAATGTTTTTTTAAAAAGCATTCACCAAAAAATCTTTAGGGATGTTTTATAAGGTTAAATTAAAAAATAATTTACAAGTAGGCTAGCGGCAAATGATTTTTTTTCACAAAAAATTTAATTGATTATCTATTATGTACATGTATGATATTTAGTGCTAGTGCAATGTTTGTACAAGACCCACATGAAAATAAGTTTTCTACAAAGTTACTCTTTGGAGACCACATTCCCTCTTCTGCTCATCCTCTTCTTTTTCTGTCTCCTCTCTCCATCTCTTTTTCCCTTCTCTTATCCCTCTTCATGATTCCCCTTTTCCTCTACCGCCCCTACATGCTAGGACAATAAGCTATGTTGTTTAAGCTCTAGCGTGTCAGACGCTATAAATATACCATAGATAATAAAGTCTTCTGAAAGTCTGATTCTTCTTGAAAAGGTCTGTTCAATCGAAAGCATTATAGAAGTGAATTTCATATAAGGAGGTTTAAAAATATTAATCAATAGCATGATATGATGGAGGTTTGTGCAATTTTTCACATTCGTTGTTTTGTGAGTTATACATGTCAGGCAATCTCTAAAGGTCTTCATGCCATAATATGCCTGTACCAAAGGTTTCAGAAGTTTTTTTTGAAAAGCTTACAAAAAGTTAATACTAGTTTTTGAGCATGTTTTTGGTCAAATTTTAAACAAAACTCAATTTGATCACTTAGCGTGTGAAATCATTCTCAACAATCACGGCATGCGCTGCTTGATACGTACATGGTTTTACTTTCTGTGACTGTATTTGCTGAATAATATTGGGTTTCTAGGAAAATAAATTGTTTATTTATTAGTAAAAAACTTATGCTTGTAATGTATTTTTGTTCAATTTGTGGTGATGTTTACAATAGTTCTATATATGTAGCATTAAAGTATTTATTTCTTCTTACAAGTGCAAGTGAAAAAGAATTGTCAGGATTTAACACTGTTTTAAGAAACTTTATGGCTTTAAATTCATGTTATACCTAAATGTTGGAATAATAATAATTAGATTTTGTATCACAGGTTATTGTGTTCTTAACAAAAAATTTATTTGTTCATTGTTATATGATTTTTGTTTGTTAAATACTTTTATTAATTTGTGCTTATGTTTACAATAGTTTATCTAGTGTTACATTATTTATTATTGCTCATAAATTCTTCGTTAATGTTACAAATGCAAGATGAAAACTTATTGGCAAGATTCAACACTGTTTTTAGAGAAACTTCTTACTTTATATTCATGTTATACATAGATGTTAGAATCATAATATTTTTATTTTATATCACAGGTTAAACCTTTCACACAAAGTATTATGAAGGCAATAGATTTCTGGTTGAAAAACCCTGTCAGTTAGTCTTTTGTCGATTGATTAAAATATTTCTAACATTTTCATTAATGATTGCAAGTATTTCTAAACATATCTATAAAACACTGTATATTTAAAAGCAAAGAGGACATTGTGGTTGTGTTATAAAAGCTCTGTATAATAAAACAGTAAGCGCTTCTCACTAAATAGAGCTGCATAACGTTTATTACAACTCTTGAGGCTCTGGTTCTAGAATTTAACTTTGCTACTTATCAAAACACTGTATACATAATATGTATGTATATAATATGCATGTTATGCATGTTATGATTTCTTTAGAATATATTATAAAGCTTTGCATAGCTTATAATGCTTATTGTAAAGTGAACCTATTCATAAAAAAATCTACAGTGCATATTAAAAGTAAGGTACCTGAAAAGTTGTATAGTCATTTTGCAAACACTTGGAAAATACCTCTATTATAAGGATGCTCAACTCATATCAATGAACTCTGAATTTTTCATGTAGGCAAAAAATAATGTTTTGTTTGAAAAGGAATAATTATGAACTGTTTATTATTTAAGCTGATGCACAGAATTGACTCACTGCCAGAATTACTAAATAGAGTTGTTTTGGGGATATAAAATAAGCATTGTATACAGAGTGAGTATATATAATGAGCACAGATGCAATACTGTGATGGAAGGTCAGAGCAGATCCAGATCAGATCCACAGCCCCTAAAAGTCTCATCCTATGCAGTTATTTGTATGAGCGCTACTTTCGACTTTATTATATAATTGAAAAATATGTACACGTATTGCCATGCACTCGAGTGACTTGTTTCCTTGTGGAGCAAGTAGAGGAATTTGGTCGGATATTTTACAATACATAGATGTAGCTGTATGTTATACATGTATGTAATACATAGGATTGTGATATAAAAATATGCAAATATTTACTATTCAAGGAGTTATAGCAATCCTTTTGTCTGTTTGAAGCCAACTAATAGCGTTAGGAAAAGATTATTTCATACAGGAAACAAACTTGAGCATACAATTTTGCAGACAGGCATGCTACCAAATGCGCCACTAAACCACATTGCAAACCAAAGAATAATATTACATAGACCGTACAATTTGTTTGAACCCTTTTTGGAGGCCAGCTATGTTTGAGCACCACTATAGAAGGAAGGCTGAAAAATAGAGCGCTATCTTATATTTATATGTCTATTAAGCCTTTATGATTTGGTATAGCCTTGCAAACCTTGCTTGTAGCTGAAGGTTGTCTTTTCTCTTTCAGCACTTTTATACCAGTCACACCTAGTTTTTAGGAGTGTAAAGGGATAGTTTCTCTTCATCCTCCTGCTTTATGGTTATCAGTTTTTCTTCAAAGATAGCATGGAAGTCCTCCAATCACTTGAGTACAGCCACAACAATCTTATTGGTCTGTTGAGCTTACATGGGTGGTAGATGAGACTCCTGCTGGTCATATAGTTGTAACTCTTGTCTGAGCATCAGCATGTTGGCTGCTTCTTTCTTGGTTGAGTGGGGTGTGCTTCTGTACGCCTTTATAAGTTAAGAGAGCAGCCTGTCTCACTTTTTCTGGCCTCGCGTCTGGTCAACAATATTGCTTGGAGTGACTCACCTAGCTGTTGGTTGATACATTTCACCAATCTGTTAGCTTGAAGGTGATATCGGGTAGTGTGTGACTTTCCACTTGCCAAAGCTGGTACGGTTTGGTCATTAGTATACTTTCAAACTGTGCCTCTTGGTTAACGTGGATCTATTCCAGCAAGCCCATGTAGCAGAAGACTCTTTCATCTAAGGTGCTAACCACCACCAGCGCACCGGCCTCTGGGAGGGTGAAAGTGTTCTGCCATCAGGTGAAGTAGTCGGTTAAGACCAATATTTTTTGTTTCTCTTTGGTGTTATCAGCAGTGGCCCTACCAAGTCTACTGCTACCTTTTTCTATGGGCCCTTTGTGTTGAGCCTCTGTCTGCCGCCACCTGTTGTTGACCAACTGTGTTTCGCAGCTTAGCATACTTTACAGTTTTTTGCCAGTCTCTTCACATTCACTGTTATACCTTATTAATACCATGTCAAATGGAGGTGGCTGGGTGTATTTCTTAACTAAGTATGTAGACCAAAGTAATTGCCACGCGGTGGTTTCACTATCGGCCAGCAAGCAGATTGCATCCCATCGAGGCTGGTTGTGAAGAGATGTCTGTCTGGGCTTTCAATGCTCTGTATAGCCATTTTCAGAAAAACCGGCCAGATCTTGTATAAATGCAGGAGCTCTTGGTCTCTTAGTTGTAACTTGTCTTTAGTCAGTTCTTTTGCCCAAAATGGTGTCTGGTATATGGTTGCCACTGGTTGCCGGCTCAGAGCCACTGGGCCCTGGTTTTAGCCTGTTTGTGAGCCAGTTCTTTGTCGAAGTCATCTCCAGTTTCACACGAGTCTTCTCAGAGAGTGCCAAGGTTGCTTCAGCCAGCCCTAGCCCAACCCCTCCTTCCCTCTCTCTAACTGCTGTAGTGACAGCGTATTTGGTGACCTTTTGGTGCCAACCCTTACAAAAGGGTCCTTTAGATCTTCAGAGAGAGCTGACTATAAGGCAGCTTAAGCTCGCACTTGTTTCAGAGTCTCTTGCATCGGGGTATTCGTTATCTCTGAAGCTCTACTCTTACTACTATAAGGGTTGCCTTGGAGATCGCATCTATATGTCTACTGTATTTTGTGGAGTCGAGATCCACAACTCCACTGCTCTCACCAGGGTAAAGAGAACTACTTTGTTACTTTTTTGCCTTCTTTTACTGCTCCACAAGAACTAAACCACTTGAGTACAGAAGCAAAAAATAATTGTTTCTCAAATGTATATAATGGAGCAGTTTATCAGAAGCAATGAAAAAACAGTAAATTGCACGATCGGAGACTTCCAGGTGCTGTATTTTCAGTCACTTCTGTATCGTTTTATATAGCCTCTGTAGAATGGCAAGTATCACTTCTCAGTCGTACGGCCGACTTGGTAACTGACCAGTTGACTGACTAGGGAATCTAACAACGACCATGTCGTCTTGCAAAGCTCAAGTAAAAGTGTATTCTCATAATTCTCATAGAACAAGAACTACAGAGCGCTGGACTTCTTCTTCCTTACAGTGATTTCAAAATTGAGCTCATTACCTGGATTCATCAGCAACATCAAAATAATTGGTATCAGGTGAATGATGCTTTGAAGAAAAGTGTTCCTTTTGTTGACATGTAGAGGTTTCAAAGCCAGAAATGGCTGGTTTGAAGAGTTTTTGCTTTGCCACAACTTAGTCCAAAGTCATCCAACGATGACTTGCCAGAAAAATCTAGAAAAATACGCCAAGAGAATCATTAATTACTTACTGTATGTCAAACAGCAGCATCAATCCTTGAACTATTCATACATCTATGCTGGGCACGAGATGGCGGTCAATTTTCTAATTTAACAGTCCGCTGTTGAAAATAAAGAAACCCGAGACGTTCCTGTGCAGACTTGAGGTCACAACAAGTTATACTTTACTGTCATGCTGACAGCTCAATCTGATGGAATTGTATGCTTACCATATATTCTGCTAAACAACAATTGACTAATTAAGGAGATAGTCAGCAAGTTTAAGAATACTCTCGGCCTGTGCTGAGCTGGCTGCTCCTTATTCAATGAGGATTAAACCACTGAGTCTCTCCAGAAAATATTTGGTTCTTTTGTGTTTGAAAAACTCTTCCTTGTCTGGGTGGGACACATACATACGTCATATCAGCAATAGTACAAAAAAGCACTTGAAAAACTCCAGTTTGAGTCAGCCATTATTTCAAGAGGCCGCACCAAGTTTATACAGGCCCAAATGTTTACTTTAACATCTCATTTAGGAGTAAAAAAAACAGATCTGAAATAATTGAATGGTGCACAGTCAAAGGAGCTACGCAGTATTTGGAAACACGCAAGCAACATCAATCGAATATTATTTGCAATGGACAATCAATGCTTGGAGTCGATTGCCAAATAATATAGTCATCAAGTCATTCAAGGGTTATGGGTCGACCAATGCTTTAGTCCAGTGGTTCTTAACCAGGGAGAATTCCCCCCAGGGAATTTTCTAATTTTAAGGAGGAATTTGGCAGTTTGCCAAAGGGGATTTCTGTGGCACCAATCTTTCTTATATAAAGGCCAGCGAGGAGTGAATGATATTCAGTAGTTTCAACAAAGCCAAGATCTAAAACTGTGGAAAAGGTAAGGATTGCTACACTACATGCATATGCATACCTGCAATATTAATTGTTCAGTTACCGATTTGGTTTGCATAAACGTATAACATTTTGACAATTGGCTCTGTAGCCTAACATATGTATGATGTTTCGCTCATGTAGATATTGAATGTGTTCAACTATTTTGATTGCATATCCCATATTGTAGGTGTTAGAAATGTCAAAGACAAAAAGACGAACATATGATGATTCTTACCTTAACTATAGATTCACTTGTATGATTAAAAGCGGCATCGAAGTACCACAATGTGTTTTGTGCATGAAAGTGCTCGCTTAAGACTCCATGAAACCACATCAACTTAAGCAACACTGAAGAAATAAACATGCAAAACACATGGATAAATCAAAGCAGTTCTTTGAAGCTAAGGAGAGAGAACTCAAGCTGGCAAAACTGGATCCTACTGGCAGCTTTCATATCCAGGCACAGGCCATTATCGAGGCATCCTATGCTCCGTCTCACTGTATTGCCAGTTAAACCCTGTCTGCTGGGGTGTACAAAGATTATTCTCGGAGACACAACCGCTGAAAAGATAGCTGATTTATTTCTCGCAGACAGCACAGGGAAATCGAGGATTGATGATATGTCTGCGGACATAAAAAGGCAAGTAATTGAAAAGATCAAGTCATTTCCCATGTTCACCATTCAACTTGATGAGTCCACTGATGTTGCTAGCATTTCACAGCTGATGGTGTTTGCAAGCTATGTACACAGAGAGACAATTGAGGAAAAATTTCTGTTCTGCAGTCCTCTAACAGAGACCACCACAGCTGCTGATGGTATGAACCTGGTTTCCGACTTCTTCAGCAAAGAACATCTGGACTGGGGCAAACTAATTGGAGTTTGCACTGATGGTGCTCCAGCCATGCTTGGCTGTCGTGCTGGATTTACACAGTTGGTAAAAAAAAAGAATCCTTTCTTGGTGAGTACCCATTGCATCATTCACAGACGAGCACTAGCAGCAAAAACTCTTCCCAAAGGATTGCAGGAACACCTTTCTTCAGCGATTAAAGTAGTAAACTTCATCAAAGGCTCTGCCTTGCAAACAAGTCTCTTCCACAAGTTATGCAAAGATATAGATGCTGTGCACTCATCACTATTGTTCCACACCGAAGTTCAATGGTTATCAAAGGGTAACATGTTTCTGCATTTTTTCAATTTACGAGCAGAGGTCAATGAGTTCTTGAAAACTCATAACATACCCAAACTACTGGCTTCAATGCAGGTAGAAGGCTTCCATCAGTGTCTTGCTTTTCTGGTTGACATATTTGGTTCAATCAATGAAGTGTACACAAAGATGCAAGGTAGAGACAGAATTGTGTAGAATGTAACTGATAGTATCAATGCATTCAAGAACAAGCTCAAACTCTTGGTGGAAAGACTGGCTACTGGGAGTGTAAGAGTTTCATTTCCAGTTCTGCATTCATTAGTTGACAAGAAAGCTTCCGCTTCTCTGCTAACCAACATAAAGCATCACTTGAACAGCTTGATAGCAGAGTTTGAGAGATAATTTCCAAAGTTAGATCCTAGGACAGAGCAATTGATGAGCCTGACCAGAGACTCTTTCAGGTGCAATGTCCACGAGATTCCGGAACAGCTTCAGGAAGATTTTTTGGAGCTAACAAACAACTCTGCATTTAAAGATGACTTCAAGGAGCTAACAATAGAGCACTTTTGGGTTCAGGCCCAAAGATTGTATCCCAACATAAGCCTGACCGCTTTCAAGATGCTCATACCATTTGCTTCCACATATCTTTGCGAGTCAGTATTTTCAGCAATGCTAACCATAAAGAGCAAATTTAGAAACCATCTGGAAGTAGAAGCTGACCTACGGTGTGCCCTATCTACAACAACTCTTAACATCAAAATTCTGGTCAGCTCCAAACAAACACAGAAATTGCACTAGTCTGCTGACTGTCTTACAATGATAGGTGTATTGAGTTTCAATATACATTCATTTTTAATATACCATGTAAATATTACTGTAATAAATGCATGTATGTATACATGTATATATATGTATATAAGTTATATATGTAAATAAAGTTCACTATCTAGTTGCAGTGCATTATTTGAAGGAATTGGGAGGAGAAAATTTCTGTCTTTAGGTTTGGAAAAGGGGAATGAGGCAAAAAAGGTTAAGAACCACTGCTCTAATCCATGGGTAAGCAACCTATTTGGGCATAAGACCAATTTTACATAATAATTTAATAAAAGGTCACTATCACCTATATGCAATAATTTTTGACGCCCAGTGCAAGCAAAAAATGTGTACTTCCCCATATCATTGTTTCTCACATTGTCAATGTTCATAGCATGAGTTTTTAGGTAATGCTTCAACATTATAAAAATTTTAAATTCATGGAAATTGGAAGAAACGCAACGTTGTCTAGTTATTGCAATGACTGTATTATTTACTTTTAATTCTCCTTGAATGCAAATAAACATTATTTAGTATACATATAAAACAAACATAAGATATTGTAAGCATGATAAGTACCGATGTTAATTAATTTAGTGAATATCGATGTTCATGCAATTTATTAATGGAGTAAAATCCCTAAATTTGAGACCCCATACAACGCGTTTTACGAGTGATACCATTTATTACGACCTATATAAAAATTTTGTGCTGATAGTTGGCTAATGAAGCAATCCTATATTTATTGCTCGTTGACTCTTTTCAGATGTAACACTAATTACGTCACGAATGAAGCACCCGCATAAATGTGGGCTTTTTAAAATATGACCTCATTTAAACGCATATATCTCTGGATAGGTTAGTCTACAAAGACAAAAATGACACCAAATTGTAGCTGATGTTTTAGCCTTTTATTAGTCTTAATTTTATTAGATCGACCTTTTTGATGCAACCACATCTTTAAATAGTATAGCGTTGGTATCTACCGACATTACCTGCTTTGTATATATCTAATGCGTGCTCTTAACTACTGTAGATCAAAACTTTGTGAAGTAGTCTGAAGCATTTTCTGTTTCTTTGTTTGTGCAATAGCCAAGGAAGAATCGACAAGAGAAGAAGCAGTGAAGTGTTTCACGACAACTGAAGATCATGAAGCTAGCAACTGGAATGACAAGAAACTTACAGAAAACCCTGTGAAATTTCCTGCTGTCTCACTAGATACCCAGCTGAAGTGTTTTAAAATTAAGTACCTGAAGCATTGCAAAACACATTATACTAGTTATGGTGTTTTTATTATAGTTCTAGTCAAAGGTTATGAGCATTGTCGACAGGAGCATTAATTTGGAATGTGTGATGTTATTCAGATGGTAAATGAGACCATTTTATATTATCTTAAAGAAAGTTACTCTGGCTATAAGGTCATTAGTATTATATACATATATAATAGCCGAAACAGTACTGTCTGTAGCATGAGTATATATATATATATATATATATATATATATATATATATATATATATATATATATATATATATATATAAATATCTATATATATATTGTCTCGTATATATTTATATGTATATAAATACGGGACAGATGGGGCAGTTGGTAAGGTATTGGGACAGCGATAAATGGGTCCTAGGTTTAAACTCCAACAACTGTATCCTTCTGGCAGGTCCTTAGACAAGGCCTTTGCCTATATATTGGCTACAACCTCTATGATGAGTGCAATAACCAAAGCCATGCCGGCTCAGACGTCGCCTGGTCAATCAAAGACCGTGCTGCCTGTAGCTGAACCAGGACAAGGCAGTGAAAAATGGTCTACTGGTTCAAAAACGGTTGAGTGCTCAAACTCCTAGGTCTCTGGTAGGAGACCCAAGTTAGAGCAGAAATTACCACCCATATGGGTTAACCGAGGTGAGAAAACCAATTTTTTTGTTTTATATATTATGTACATCAACAATGTTATTTTGTTGGGCATATATAACTATACATCCGCATTTAGCGGGACTGAAGAAATTAGTGGGACGCATGCAGCCATTGAAAATGGTATTTGTAATACATAATTTTAGCCATATTTGTTGTCAGTGGGACTACAAAATAAATTTTGAAGTATTTTGGAGTTGTCCTTCCAAAAGATATAGGTTTTTATGACTAAGGAATGGGGCCATCATTAAGGAAACACATCTGTTGGGACATTTCTTTGAAATGATTTTTTTAATTGGCTGAATTAGGTGAATGAATAACTGTGATTGGCTGAAGAGACTTGAACTAAATCAGTTACCTATGAAGATGTAGTAAGGTAATTACAAGTAGGGAAGACACTTGCAGAGATTAGTGCTGGCTGTACAGATTAAAGGTTCGATTAAGAGGATATGCAGACTGATATCGTGTTCTTAACCCTTTGAACCCTGGTTGTCAATGTCAATGTGTGTCATTAAAAATCGGCAATTTGTCTAACAATTCAAATTTTTTGAAATTGTATTAAATATATCTAAATTTGCTCATAATACATTGATATTTAGTTAAACACTAGTAAAAAAGTTTAGCAACACACAGCAAATGTCACCGAACAAAAAAAACATTGTTTCACAGTTATCAGGCTAAAACCATAAAAATCTGTATGATTTTAAAAACTCGTAAAAAGGTTTACAGTAGCATTATATTCATCAAGCATACACACTCATCATCATTTCATGACGCAAAATAAAATAGCAAATTAAAACTGGTATCATAAATTTTTTCAATTGCATCACAATCAATCTAATATATACAATGCATGCATTCCATGCATTGTATATATCAAATATCACTTTGATGTATACAATGCATGGAATGCATTGTATACATCAAGTTTTGCCTTTATACCCTGCATGGCAAAACTTGATATATACAATGCTGCATTGTATATATCAAGTTTTACCACTATACGCTGCATGGCAAAAGTTGATATATACAATGCATGCATTCCATGTATGCATTGTATATATCAAGTTGATTGTGATGCAAGTGAAAGATTTTATGAAACCAGCTTTAATTCGCTATTTTATTTTCTGCAGATAATATAATCCTATTATTGCAGACAAACATCTGCTTTGCATAATTTATTTTGTTAAACTTGTAACTCTTTGATGTTGCGTAATAATTAGCAAGACCCTCTCTGTTCAACGTATAGCAGGACCCTTTACATTCAACATATAGCAGGACTCTCCCTGTTGAATGTATAGCAGGACCCTCTCTGTTCAACGTATAGCAGGACCCTCTCTGTTCAACGTATAGCAAGACCCTCTCTGTTCAACGTATAGCAGGACCCTCTCTGTTCAACGTATAGCAGGACCTTTTCTGTTCAACGTATAGCAGGACCCTCTCTGTTCAACGTATAGCAGGACCCTTTCCATTCAACATATAGCAAGACTCTCCCTGTCGAATGTATAGCAGGACCCTTTCTGTTCAACGTATAGCAGGACCTTCTCTGTTCAACGTATAGCAGTCTCTAACTGACCATCTATTTACAAATTCCATTAAAGCTCTGTTATAGCAGTCTCTAACTGGTTTATATATATATATATATATATATATATATATATATATATATATATATATATATATATATATATATATATATATATATATATATATATATATATATATATGTATATATATATATATATATATATTAACTAAAAGCAAGTGCAAAAGCATATAAAAAGAGAACTCTACACTAAAAACCTAAAAGATTATTAGTGGAGTATGAAATATTTGAAAAATTATTGCGAAAAAAGTAAACTTTTAGTATTTGCGTTACAAATTTGTTTTGTGCGAAGCACTCCTCAGACGCAATTGTACTAAAAAAAAAAAAAAAGTGTTTTTTTTTTTTTTAGTACAATTGCGTCTGAGGAGTGCTTCGCACAAAACAAATTTGTAACGCAAATACTAAAAGTTTACTTTTTTCGCAATAATTTTTCATATATATATATATGTATATATATATGTACATATATATATATATGTATATATATATGTATATATATATGTATATATATATATATATATATATATATATATATATATATATATATATATATATATATATATATATATATATATATATATATATATATATATATATATATATATATATATATATATATATATATATATATATATATATATATATATATATATATAAATTGTTTCCTCACCCCGGTTAACCCGTATGGGTGGTAGTTTCTGCTCTAACTCGGGTCTCCTACCAGAGACCTGGGAGTTTGAGCACTCGCCTCAAGATCTTAGCTGTTCCCAATAGCGCACTTTTTTGCAACTCACCTTTAGTTGATTGCTGTTGGTATTTGGGCAAGCCACATTTTATGCGCCGGTGTTATTGCACCCAGTGCCCCAATGACTACTGGGATTACAATTGTTCTTACATCCCAGCATTTTTCAATCTCTTCTCCAAGAGGGAGATATTTCTCTACCTTTTCTCTTTCTTTGCTGTCTATATTGTAGTCATTGGGTACTGCGACATCTATTATAGTAGCTCTCTTGTTCTTCTTCTCCACCATCACTATATCTGGTTGGTTTGCTAGGACATGCTTGTCAGTCCGGATGTAGAAGTCCCAGAGGATCTTAGAGCGATCATTTTCATTGACCTTACCAGGAGCTTCCCACCAGTGTTGTGGTTTATTAAGGCTATACTCGTCACATGGACTTCTATACACAACACCTGCAACATGATTATGCCGCTCAGTGTATGCATTTCTTGCTAGCTGCTTGCATCCACTGATGATGTGTTGGATGGTCTCAGGTTCATCTTTGCACAGTCTGCGTCTAGGATCGTCTCTAGTGTGATAGATTTTTGTTTGGAGTTGCCTTGTTGGGAGCACTTGCTCCTGGGCTGCCATGATTAGCGACTCTGTATTGGCCGTTAGGTGTCCTTTGTTCAGCCACATATATGTCTGGTGAAGATCGCCAACCTTAGATATTTGTTGGTGGTAAGCACCATAGAGAGGTTTCGTGTGCCAGTCAATTTCTTCATCATCAGGGCGTAGGTCCGTTGTAAGAGCAGCCGATTGAAATTCAGCTAGCAACTCATCTGAAGTGGCCATGGAGGCTGCATATGCTTTGATGCTCTGCTCCTCCTCTTTCACTGTTTGCTGTACACTTTTGAGTCCCCTACCGCCATCTTTCCTATCGAGATACAATCTAGTAGTATCAGATTTTGGGTGGAGTGCTCCATGCATGGTCAGCAGTTTACGAGTTGCTATATCTGTTTCTTTGATGGCTTCCTCAGTCCACTTTATTATGCCTGCTGGATATCTTATTACTGGCAGTGCGTAGGTATTTATTGCAATGACTTGGTTCTTGGCATTGAGCTGGCTTTGTAGGACCTGCCGAAGGCGTTTCTTGTATTCAGTAATGGCTTTGTGACGTACCTCGGCTTCGTGGTTGATGTTGCTTTGCATAATCCCCAAGTACTTGTACCCTTCTTCTATATCTTTGATGGTACCATTTGGCATTCTTAGGCCATCTGTGAGCATAGAATGGTTTTTCTTAAGAATTAGCCTTCCACATTTCTCAATACCGAAAGTCATTCCGATGTCCTTGCTGTATACCTGAGTGAGGTGTATTAGCGAATCAATGTCTCTTTTTTTGTTAGCGTACAGCTTGATGTCATCCATGTAGAAGAGGTGGTTTATCTTGGTGCTAGTCTTAAACTGGTACCCATAGTGAGTCTTCTCTAGCATATTGCTTAGTGGGTTTAGGCATTTGCAGAAGAACAGCGGTGATAAGGAGTCACCTTGATAGATGCCTCGCTTAATATATATATTAAGCAAGGTTCCCGCTTATATATATATATATATATATATATACATATATATATATATATATATATATATATATATATATATATATATATATATATATATATATATATATATATATATATATACATATATATATAGAGCGATCAATATAGCCAGCAAAGAAAAAGAAAAGGTAGAGAAATATCTCCCTCTTGGAGAAGAGATTGAAAAATGCTGGGATGTAAGAACAACTGTAATCCCAGTGGTCATTGGGGCACTGGGCGCAATAACACCAGTGCATGAAATGTGGCTTGGCCAAATACCAACAACAATCAACTCAGGTGAGTTGCAGAAAAGTGCGCTATTGGGAACAGCTAAGATCTTGAGGCGAGTGCTCAAACTCCCAGGTCTCTGGTAGGAGACCCGAGTTAGAGCAGAATTTACCACCCATACGGATTATCCGCGGTGAGAAAACAATTTTTAATTATATAATACATTTATATACACACAGAACTTGCCTTTAGTGGGAACTTTGAAAAGCACCCTTTATTAGGACTTTGTTAAGGGCTGTTAAATTACAATTGATCTATATGTATAATATACTATCCAATAGTCCAAGTTCTTAAAACATATTTACATTGTATATATACATAGGTAAACAATATATATATGAGTAACTAATATTGACTATTTGGTATTTAATACAGCTATACATGTATATATCAATTGTAATTCACTTAACCTTCAAAAAGTCCCAAAAAGAACCATCTTCTAAAATCCTTAAAATATGCAGATTTTTGAGTGTATATTTATATATGTACATTTTATCATATATTATTATTTTACAATTTTGATAGAATTTACTGCAGTTCAGTCCGATAGCTTTTTTGAATTTCTGTTCATGTACCTAGTCTGTAGATTTTTGTGGTTGTTCTAACACCATCACAACACACTAAACATTATACATACATGTTCATTGTCACATGCTCCTTTTTCTAAAATAATTTTATGCATAGTTCAAGGGTTGGCAACAGTAATGTCACCTAAACAGTTTCTTGTCAAATCACAAGCAATGTCATTTTTACAAATGGATTCTAAGAATAACCTTCAGAACTTGTTGAAGTTCCCAATCTGTGGAAGAGCGCTAGACAAGTCACTATCGACCTCCTAGATTACTGCCAAGTCAATGAGTCTGGGTCACAATGACGTTCCAGTATCACTGCTACTCCATTTTTTTGTAAATTTGTGGATTTGCGAAAAATCATTTTTCATTAACAACACATGAGTTGCACCATCACCATGTTGAACATATTTTAATACAATAGAGAACCTTAAGAGCTACAATGCAAAGCAAAAACCTATATTGATAGTTAATTAAGGCATGCTAGTATAACAGAGCTTTAATGGAATTTGTAAATAGATGGCCGTTAGAGACTGCTATACGTTGAACAGAGAAGGTCCTGCTATACGTTGAACAGAAAGGGTCCTGCTATACATTCGACAGGGAGAGTCTTGCTATATGTTGAATGGAAAGGGTCCTGCTATACGTGGAACAGAGAGGGTCCTGCTATACGCTGAACAGAGAAGGTCCTGCTATACGTTGAACAGAGAGGGTCCTGCTATACGTTGAACAGAGAGGGTCCTGCTATACGTTGAACAGAGAGGGTCCTGCTATACGTTGAACAGAGAGGGTCCTGCTATACGTTGAACAGAGAGGGTCCTGCTATACGTTGAACAAAGAGGGTCCTGCTATACGTTGAACAGAGAGGGTCCTGCTATACATTCAACAGGGAGAGTCCTGCTATATGTTGAATGTAAAGGGTCCTGCTATACGTTGAACAGAGAGGGTCTTGCTAATATATATATATATATATATATATATATATATATATGTATATTTTCATATAAATTTTTATATGCTCACAGATGGCCTAAGAATGCCAAATGGTACCATCAAAGATATAGAAGAAGGGTACAAGTACTTAGGGATTATGCAAAGCAACGTCAACCACGAAGCCGAGGTACATCACAAAGCCATTACCGAATACAAGAAATGCCTTCGGCAGGTCCTATGGAGTCAGCTCAATGCCAGGAATCAAGTCATGACAATAAATGCTTCCGCACTGCCAGTAATAAGATATCCAGCAGGCATAGTAAAGTGGACTGCGGAAGCCATCAAAGAAACAGATATAGCAACTCGTAAACTGCTGACCATGCATGGAGCACTCCATCCAAAATCTGATACTACTAGATTGTATCTTTATAGAAAGGATGGTGGTAGGGGACTCAAAAGTGTACCGCAGACAGTGAAAAGGAAGACCAAAGCATCAAAGCTTATGCAGCCTCCATGGCCACTTCAGATAAGTTGCTAGCTGAATTTCAATCGGCTGCTCTGACAATGGCGCTTCGCCCTGATGATGAGGAAATTGATTGGCACATCAAACCTCTTCATGGTGCTTACCACCGACAAATATCTAAGGTTGGCGATCTTCACCAGACATATATGTGGCTGAACAAAGGAAACCTAATGACCAATACGGAGTCGCTACTCATGGCAGCCCAGGAGCAAGTGCTCCCAACAAGACAACTCCAAACAAAAATCTATCACACTAGAGACGATCCTAGACGCAGACTGTGCAAAGATGCACCTGAGACCATCCAACACATCATTAGTGGATGCAAGCAGCTAGCAGGAAACGCATACACTGAGCGGCATAATCATGTCGCAGGTGTTGTGTATAGAAATCTATGTGATGAGTATGGCCTTAATGAACCACAACACTGGTGGGAAGTTCCTGGTAAAGTCAATGAAAATGACTGCTCTAAGATCCTCTAGGACTTTTACATCCGGACTGACAAACATGTCCTAGCAAACCAACCAGATATAGTGGTGGTGGACAAGGAGAACAAGAGGGCTACTATAATAGATATAGCAGTACCCAATGACTACAATATAGCCAGCAAAGAAAAAGAAAAAGTAAAAAAATATCTCCCTCTTGGAGAAGAGATTGAAAAATGCTGGGATGTAAGAACAACTGTAATTCCAGTAGTCATTGAGGCACTGGGCGCTATTACACCGGCGCATAAAATGTGGCTTGGCCAGATACCGAGAGCAATCAACTCATGTGAGTTGCAGAAAAGTGTGCTCTGGTAGGAGACCCGAGTTAGAGCAAAAATTATGGATTAACCGGGGTGAAGAAACATTATGTATATACAGTCAAACATGGATAACTCGAACTTCACGAGACCGAGCGAAAGTGTTCGAATTATCAGAGCGTTCAAGTTATCAGAGCACTGTCACAAGTCCATGTATTTACTTATTTATTAGTAGGTACATGTACATATACAAACTATAATATAAATCAAAAGCACAAATGGCTTGTTTCAAATTAAATGCTTCTAATGTAAAGTTTAAAACGTTCTTATCAAAAAGTATAGAGATTTTTTTATCACTTGAGATTGGTTTGTTGTTTGAGATGATGTTATTGCCAGGACTTTTTTTAGATTGACATTGGCAAAACTTGATCATTGTTGAAATGCTCAAAAGATCAGACATCTTTTTCTTTTGAGCGTGTTACCCACGATCAATTTTGCCAATTTTTCTTGAAGTTTATGCAAAGATTACCTGACTTTACCTTGCTTCCGAAGGGCGATCGCTAAGCGAATGTTTGGTATAAATCAAATTTCACCAAACCTTTAGAAAAGTCGTTGACAAAAATATTTTGCCGATGGCGGTAATAACGACACTTATGAATTACGAAAAGTAGAGGTTTACCTCTATGGCTTGGACTAAGTGATTTTCTAAAGCGATAACAACCGTTTCGGTAGCCGTTGGGCAAAAAAAGTTCGAGTTAACAGTGTTGACGTGGGACGTATCATTACGTGGGAACGGACTAAAGAAACCGTTCGAATTAACCGTGTGTTCGAGCTATCTATGGGCGAGTTATCTATGTTTGACTGTATATATATATATGTATTGGCATGCAAATTGGCATGCCAATTTTCGCAGGCTGGTGTTTTCATAAAAAATTATCGTAGACTATAGACGTACATAAAGTGGTATAGAAACCCATAGTAATTATCTAATGCAATCACCTCCTGGTAAAAATAATCATGTTTAAAAATAGTAACAAAATAGTATGTTAGTATTATTATATTTATTATGTAAATAAATTAAGAGAAAAAAGAAACAATGAGTACATGGAAGTGAGTGTACAAAAAACCTTACTCTTGCAACAGAAGCTCGTTTTATTCAAAGCTTTGATGGACAATACTGGTACTTTTCCACACTGGTACAAATGTAAAAATGGGATATAGGACTGTCTTTGTCTGACCGATCGAGGAGAGAATGTAAAAGTCATTCCTACTTGAGATAATACAATTGTCCGCATGAAAGGTATTGACCTTCACCGCGAATTAGCTATCGAATCTATATATATCATTATATATATAACTATATCGTTAGGCCCATATGTATATATAATTATATATATCATTATAGATATCATTATATACATGTATACATAGTATAGGTTATACAATACAATATATGTAATATATATATTTAACATGCATAAGTTGATCTAGTTCTTGCTTCTGTATTCTTGTTGATTACAAGTTTACAGAACTAGAACTAGATCAACTAGTCCAATAACTAGTTGATCTAGTTCTTATGATCTGCATCTTGTTTTACATTCATCTCTCGGTTTAGTTTATATCTTGCAGAAATTATTTGCCGTAAGAGTTGCAACTACAAACAAGTTCTACCTTTAAACACTTGTTGGCTTTAAAAACAGTTGGCTTTCGTAGAGAGCAGTCGTGTTTTACACTCTCTCTCTTACTATTGCACTTATCAACGCTTAAATTCTTTAATTGAGGATTACTCGCAATTTCAGAGGATTACAACCAATTTCAAGCTGGATAGTGGCTCTTTAAAATTCTTTAACTAACAAAGCTGCTAGAATATCTGGAAGAAAGCCTGGAAAAGCTTTGGGGGTGGTAACATCTATATGAACCGCCCCCAAATTGGGTAAGTTTTCGCTTCAAAATGCCGAACAAAAAGCACATTACGCGACAAACATCAAGTATCACTGAAGATAGCATTACCCTTAGCGACATCAACAGTAAACTTGATCTAACAAAAGAATGGATGGAGGATAAATTTAACGGCATATGTCAACATCTGGATCGTATTGGTAATCGTGTCACCGTCCTGGAAGATGAACAAAGGCAGCAAGCTAAAGCCTTGACGTACTATGGCGAAGAGATTGAAAGCATTAAAAAATCACTGTGCGACTTGCAGAAAGATTACTCTGACCTGCAACCATCTACTAGCTCGTTGACAAAGCTTTCTAAATCCATTCAACTCATAGAACAAGAAAAATTCAACAAATCACTTATTCTAGACGGAATTCCAGTAACAAATAAGGAAAATCTTCACGCTATTATTGAGAAACTTTCTGACAGCCTTGACCTTAGCTATAATGAACAAGACATTGACGGAATTTTCCGAACCAAACAGTCTGGTGAAAATCCTAAGAGAGCAATTATTATAAAATTCAACAAGATGTCTGCAAGAGATGCGTTCTATGATGGAAGAAAGAGTATGGTAAAAAAATCAATTACTACGAAGTCTCTGGGATATGAAAACTCAGACAAAATCTTCATCAATGAACAGCTGCCTAAAACAACACAGGAGCTGTTTTATAAAGTCAGATGTAAAAAAAGAGACTTAAATTATAAATATGCTTGGACCTATCATGGAAACATTTTCATGCGTAAAGAAAAAACTTCAGAAGCAATTAAAATTTCTTCAGACAAAGACCTGATAGACTTGAACTAATCATTTCCATAATTTAATGTGGTTTTTCTATTACTAGCGCAACTATACCAGGCTTCGACGATACACCTGATTTACTAAATATTCATCATAGCGCTTTGATCAAACCTAATGCATTGAAGAGCATAGTACTAAAAAACTCTATAAACATTCTGCATATAAACATTTGCAGCATTCATAACAAGTTTTCTGAATTTGAACTTTTTTTGGCCCATCTGAATGTTAACTTTTCTCTTATCGTTATATCAGAATCTTGGCTTGGTGAACATTCATATATTAACAAATTTATGTTAAAAAATTATCGATTGCTTTGTAGTTCACGGCCAAATGAAGGAGGTGGAGGAGTTTGCGTGTATGTGGCAGATGGTTTTGAGGCTAGAGTTTTGGCGGCTACACTGGCTGGGGCGGAAGCGGTGTTCGCGTCGGTGCATTCTTCGGGGCGCCGGATTTTTTCGGTGTTGGCGGTCTACAGGGCGCCCTCGGGCGCTCTGCCGTCTTTTCTGGAGGATCTCGGAGCCTTGATCCCCACATTACCACCGGACACAATAATTGTAGGTGACATTAATATCGATCTCGGTCCCGAAAATATTCTTGACATAAACTCATTCAATTATGAAAACTTGTTAACATCATATGGTTTTTGCAACACAATTTTAACTGCGACAAGACTAGGTAGTACCAAAAATAGCCTTATAGACCACATAGCAACTAACCGGATTGACTCTAACATAAACTCTGCAACAATAGATTTTAATATTTCTGACCATCAACCAGTTTTTGCATCAATTGAGTTTAAAATCAAAATTCCCAAGCGTCCAAATTTATCCATTTTCATTATTGACTATGATCAGCTAGCAATCAAGCTTGCTGAACAAGATTGGCGGGCGATAATGGATTGCTCTGATGTTAACAAAAGCTTTGAATCCTTTTCTTTATCGTTCCAAAATTTAATAAAAATAGCTGGGAAGAAAAAATTAATTTCCACAAATCAGAAAAAGCTCAACTTTTTAAAACCTTGGATGAATCACCATCTACTTAAACAAATAAATAAGCGAAGAAAATTGCACATTAAATGCAAAAAAGAACCTTTCAATACTTCGCTCCACACCTCTTACCACAGTTTCAGAAATTTAATCACAAATGAAATTAAAACTGCGAAGACTAAATTCTATAAAAAAGAATTTGACAAATGTAAAAATAATCAAAACGAAAAGTGGAAATTCATAAACAGATTGTTAAATAGAGACTCTAAAAATTCAGATAGCCCAACGAGCATAAACAAAGATGGAAAACTCCTAACAGACTCGCAAGATATAGCTGAGACCTTAAATGATCATTTCGTAAATGTTGGTAATAAACTGGCCAATGAGTTGCCACTTTCCGATATTCACTTTTCTAAATTTATGGACAACTGTGTAAATGATATTGATTTTAGCTTCCAGATAATTGACCCCTACCAAACACTGCAAATAATTGATTCTTTCAGTCTTCCTAAAGCAACCGGCTATGATAGGATTTCTCTCCGTGCAATAAAAGAAAATAAACTAGTCCTAATTCCAGTTTTAACACATCTTATAAATCTTGTTATACAACAATCTAATTTCCCAAATTGTTTAAAAATAGCTCGCGTGACTCCATTATTCAAAAAAGGAAATAGATCAGATCCATCTAATTACCGGCCCATTTCCATTCTTCCTGCTTTATCAAAAATTTTAGAGAAATGTTTGTCTTTGCAAATACGGGATTTTTTAGAAACCAATAACATCTTGTCGCCTAAACAATTTGGTTTTAGAAAAGGTAAAAGCACCACTACAGCAATAAACAGTCTAATGGAATTTTTATATACTAATTTAGATCAAAGTAATATAACTCAGGGCGTATTTTTGGATTTTTCAAAGGCATTCGATACGATTAATCACAAAATTTTAATTGACAAACTTTTTTACTACAATTTTAGTGTAAAGTCTTCCACTCTTATTCAAAGTTATCTCCAAAATAGATTTCAATTTACCAAAACAGATACTGATTGTTCGCAAATGAGGGCAATTACGATTGGTGTCCCACAAGGATCAATTTTAGGACCCCTCTTATTTTTAATTTTTATAAATGACTTAGTAAATGCTGCACCTGCTTTGGATTGTATTTTATTCGCAGATGACACCAATATATTTTCAACAGATAATTCTAAACTCCAAGAGGAATTAAATATTATTAATGAATGGTGCCTATCAAACAGACTCATTTTAAACAACAGTAAAACATTTCAAGTAGTTTTCAAAAATCCGTCTAAAAACACTCAAAATTATAATCTAAGCCTTTCTTTAAACAATTCTCAACTACAAATCAAAGATTCGACTCAATTTTTAGGTATCACGTTAGACAACAACTTGACTTTTAAAAAACACATCCAAAGTCTCATCAAAAAACTTAATTACATATTACTAATATTTCGTTTCATTCGCCCCTACCTAGACAAATCAACCATGATCAATTTGTACTACAGTTTTTTCTATTCTCTTTTAATTTATGGAATCGAGTTTTGGGGCCACGGCAACAAAACTGATTTAAACAAACTTTTAATCATGCAAAAAAAGGCAATCAGAATAATACTCAATTTTAAACCAAATCAAACAGTTTCCAAAAATTTTAAAATTTTAAAAATAATGCCAATTGAAATTTTATTCCAGTATCGCCTGCTAATGTTTTTAACAAATTCTTTCCCCATGGAAGAGTTGCAAGATTTTATGATAGATCATTGTCAAGATACCCGTTTAAAAAGTAAAAATCAATTAAAGTTGAAAAAGTGTTTGTCTTCTAAGGGACAGAGATCGATATTTTTTAGTGCAATGAAATTATATAATAAATTTTTGAGTGATTGTGCGGGCTCTGCTCCGGGTCAGCTGAAGGCGAAGTTGGTGGAGCGCCTGTGGGCGTCCTGGGACTGTCCTTCCTGACTCTGGTGCTCCGGAGTGTGCGCTTATCGCTGATTCTGTTTCTTTTCCTACTGCTTGCTGGGGCTGCCTTGACTCTAGCCTCTGGCTATCCGGCATGTCCTATTGCTACTCTGTGTATTTTTTTTTTACTCATATTGTCATGTTATTATTACGCAATAAAAATCAAATCAAATCAAATCAAAACTATCTGCTACTCTATTAATTAAGAGAAAAACTCATTAGAGAATTTATTAACTGATGTTTTGAGTTGGGCTGACTAGATTATCCCTAAATTGTGCACTGCTCATTTGCAAATGTTTATTCGTAGGAGAAGTGCATCTACCTGTAACAAATTTCAAAAAATCTCATGAATGATTTTGGGGATTATGCACACTTCATATAATCTTTCAAAGTTATTTAGATTGCACCTCGTTGCACTGAATCTACAACTAACTTTTCTGCTAATATTAGCTTGAGTACTTTTAGTTTATACTACTGATTAATGGAATGTACCTTTTTGCATGTTTTTTATGAGTTGCTTAGCTTTCTTGAATGCTATGTTTTTGTTCAATAACTGATTTTCGGTTTTGGTTATCTTACTCAAAAATTGTGTTTGGGACTAAAAAACTTTACCAGTTATTAGTATAAAATAAAAACAGCAATCATAAAAGTCTTTGACTATATATTTTACTAGTATGGTCAATATCAATCAATTAGGGTTGTTCTGAGCGAGCTGCAGCACTGATGCACTTATGCTCCAACAAAAGATTCAATGCACTAAAACTTAACAGAGTTGCCCAAATAATTGCAAACCTTACTTGCCTTCACTTACATAAGTCATTAATTTTACTAATAGGACAAATCGGAACTAATAGGAAAATAGCAATATTCAAGGAGTTGCCCTCATATTGTTGAGACAAATCCCATTCTAGCCCTTTACATCCATTATACATGTATAACATTAAATCTACAAGAATAAATTAAACATTAAAGAGAAAATAAGGGAACAACAATATTTATATGTAAAAAACTTGATGAAAAATAATTAGTAAACAAGGTTTTTATTGTTATTTCTTTAAAGGCCCAAGTAAAGAAATTACAGTTTAGGCATGCATATGTAGGTCAGTCGCCAAGTAGAGAAATTACGGTTTAGGTATGCATATGTAGGTCAGTTCCCAAGTAGAGAACTTACGGTTTAGGTATGCATATGTAGGTCAGTCCCCAAGTAGAGAATTTACAGTTCAAGTATGCATATGTAGGTCAGTCCCCAAATAGAGAATTTACAGTTTAGGTATGCATATGTAGGTCAGTCCCCAAGTAGAGAATTTACAGTTTAGGTATGCATATGTAGGTCAGTTCCCAAGTAGAGAATTTACAGTTTAGGTATGCATATGTAGGTCAGTTGAGTGTCTGATAGGACTGCCTCTGACTAGCCACTTTATTCACACTAGATATCGTTCAAATTTACTAGATGTATAAACTTTGTGTTATTGTGGTATATTGTTTATATTTTACTGACTGTTTCACTTTCATTTAGGAAACTGTGAGCATTGAACCCGTGGAAGCACTCTAATCTGAGCATTACTGTTGCAATCTGTTGGCAGCTCTTTTGTACGCCAAAATCATTTTGTGCTTACCTTTTATCGTGCCAAAAATTTTGATCTGACTGCATGATGAGGTTTACCTGTAGTCTCCTATTATTTCCCAGAATATTTTTTTATAGTAAAGATACAAAAGCTTGTTAGTGTATCTTTCATTTCATAAAATGCTCAAATATTAAAAGTGATTTGTGAAAATAGTGGCAAACCTTTTCATTGCTGGAAACAACTGTTTTGGTATGGCATTTGCCTTCTTATTTTGCACTTTTTTGTTGCAACAACAGAGAGTTGCAACAACTTTGTTGTTGTAATAGCAAAATCTTAGTAGCTGTAGGGCTACTAAAATTGTAGCTGTAGGGCTACTAGGGCTTTTTGTTTAACTCAAAAAGTTGAGCAAAATATTTCTTATAAAGTTTCGCAATAAATTATCAATGCAAATTATTTCTTCAGTTGTTTTGTATAAAAATACCACATTCTTATCACGATGATGACATCTTTTATGATAACAAGATGTTCTAATCTTTCTAATAATTTGCTGCTTCTTGAAAGCAATTGTATTCGGTTCTTTATGACTAAACAATGAAGTGCCTGATGTCGGAGTCATGATAGCTAAGCGCTTACTTATATCAAAGTCATCAATAGTAATCTACATTCAGTTAACAAAAGCTCTAATAACATTTTTGCCTAGGAAGAAGCGTAAAAGAAAAAATATCTTTATAATAATAAAAACAGTTTCTGTCTGTTATCCGTCTGTTCCAAGCCCAAGCCAGGGTTAGAGGTTAGGATAGAAGATTGATTTCACTGAGACTCTAGCTAATGACATAAAGCCTCCCAGACTGGTTCTAAATGAAAGTAAATTGGTAGCTTTTGGAATATTAGCAGCATTTCAAGACTTGGTTGGTCAGCCTTTATTGTTGATCACAGAATAGGACAAAATGGGTGCCCAATTAAAAAATTATATTTCTTGAAAATAGTTGGGGTGCCGAACAGAGCGTTTTCTCAAATATATCAACTATATATAGTCTGAGATACGTTATAAAGAAGGTGAGCTTATATCAAAAATGACGAAAAACACAAAAAAAAATAATTAGATGGTTCCATAACTCTAAGCTTAGTCATATATCGGGCTTTTAGCATCTATGGCCAGCGGCAATGGCATGTTAACAATGCTTCTCTGACCAACGTTCATAGCTATCAGCTGCTTGTCAGAGCGTGTTAGTTCCTGTCTGTTCACGTCGCAATTGACTCTACAGTTTAGTTGGTTTAGTTGCAAGTTGATCACATTGCCCAACCTATAGTCAAATATATGCGGTGATTGCTTTTACAGTAAACACACAAATGGAATTTCAATTATTTTAACAAGCGATTGTAGTTGCTTTTAAAGACCTATCTGGGCGATGTAACCAAAAGTGGTCAGTTGGCAAGTTTTTATAGCAGACAAGGAACTAAATCAAAAATGAGTTTATTATCAAATTGAGAAACGCCAGTTTCTAGCTAAAGTTTTTCAACTTGCTGGTAACACTCTAGAAAAATGTAGCACACATGAGTAAACATACCTTTTATTCTATTGTTTTAATCGCTATAGAAACATGCAACAGCTTTATGAGTTGTTCAGAAATTAGTATCATAAACCTTTTTATTAAAAAGAGATCAACAAAAGGAGCTATCAATCTTCTTTACTCCATTTTATGTAAATTGATAAAAAATTGATTAATGCACTTTGTCTCAACTATTGCCAGCTTGACGCACAAAACACCGTCATGGCTGGTTAGACTTTTTATCTGTGGTAGCTCAGCCAGAATTATAAGTGATGAGGTTATTTCACACAAAAAAAATCACTCATGGGTGGCCTGCAAAGGAAACTCGTGAAAAACTTTGTTCATTGCCAAAATCTATCAGTTTAACTTTCTGGTTCATCATTTAAGGCAAGACCTTGGTCTTCCATGTTATTTTGTTAATTCAAAACCTATATCCTTTGCAGCTAGCTAAGAATACTGAAATGATATTGCAAAAACTACTTTGGGTTATGCGGTGATTTAGTAAATGGTAGAGCTTCAGGCTTGCTATAGTAATATTTTAGTATCACCTAAAATTCTAAGAAATGTTTTGTGATTGTATTGAAAAGGACTACTAAAGACTGAAAGCATTTTGAGAACTAGTCATGATCAAATATACTGAAGAATTAAATTTGCTTTTTCCACTAATTGAAAGCAGTTGTTTTTCAAAAACTCTGTAATTGATGGCCATATATTTGTTACTAGTAGCTAAGCAAACGATATGACTAATAACAAGTCAAAGAATTAGAGGAAGTAAGTTAACAGATAAGATAATACGGATAAGGTGATAAAGGTAGTAATTTCACACATGTATATCTTTATAACAAAGCAAGATGTCAGATCTGTCTTCATTTGTTAATGAAAATCACGTCCTTGAACTCTTCATGTGGTCTACTCTCAAACTATGGATGCCTAGGTTAAAGTAGTGTTTCAAATTTTTAGTAGTAATCTTCAAATGCAAACTAGTTGAAATGCATGAAGAAAATGTCATAGTAAGCTCCTGAGTAACTAGCCCTAATGAAGCGAAGATATTGAGGCTTCTACCCTAAGCAAGTTTTCATTGGCTGCTTATGTGGGTCAATTATTCATTAATGTAGTTTTACACGCGCTTGTTATTTTTTATCAATATTTGCCTTGCTGTATATCTGCCAACAAATTAGGCATCTAAGAGCTTTTTAGCAGTTTGGTTCTACTTCATGATAGCTCAACTGAATCATCATTATGGACGGTTTAAGATTGTTAGAAACCTTCAACTAAAAAAGTGGATGCCGTGTTGACAAAATACCAACATTATTAAATAAGGAACTAGGAACACCAAAGTTTTTTTAACAAACATCAGCGCAATAAACTAACTAATAGTGTTGATGGAAGCATATACTGAAAACATCCAGACCTACATGTACAACCTTTCTAAACATTCATTGCTGTTATATTGTGTGGCTACTCAAGTAAGAAAGATTGATGTAATATGCCAATGGAATTTTCTCTAGAGGGCACTTGCACTGACCTCGCTATTTTTTAAACTTTTGCACAGCCAGTTTGTTTTTTGATTTGTAATGTTTTTTTTTGGGTAACTAAATTGGGCAATTATTTTTTGGGTAAATACTGCATGCTAAGAAGTGGTCTTAACAGAGCAAAGATAATTAAGTTTCATCTGAGTATCTGAGGCATCGCCATAGACACACTTGCTGCATTTTGCTCACTCGCTCTCTCTCTCTCTCATATTCTCTTTCTCTCTCTCTCTCTTTTTCACTCTCTCTCTCTTTCCCTCTCTTTTTCTTAAATACAATTTTCTGTGAAGACGTAGGGAGTCATGGCTCTTCCCTACTTCCTATAATCATGACTGTTGTTAGCAGGTTTCAACAGTGGTTTGCCATTGCCTTCTGTTAGGCATTTTTATTGGTACACCATCTATAGTTGTCTGGCCAGAGGAGTATTGGCGTATTGGAGAGGAGTATTGGCTCGCAGAGGAGCTGCTTTGCACTTTTGCTCTTTCTTTTTTCTTCTCTTTATCTTGCTCACTAGCCTTCTCATAAAGCAGCATCAGATGATCTTCCAGCTTGGCAGTGAGAAAGTCAGCAGTCAGCGTTTATGTATTTTATCATAGTAATCAATCTGCTATCTATTTTGGAACAACACTGAAATTTCAAATTTACAATTCCTACCTAGCTGCAGCTTCTTATAGCAATTATTAAATTGATTACTACTTGAAATAAACTATAAATAGACAACAATTTTATGTGAATGCGGTTTATAAAATATAACTATGGTCCACAAATGGGTTAAAAGCTATTTCCCTTTACTTTACTGCTGATTCTCAAATTTAAGCAGCAGTATTTAGTTTTTGAAATTTTTTGTCCATCCTAGCGGAGACTAATTTAAACAATTGATTATTTTTGTGTCATGGAACTGGTACGTTTCACTTGTAAACTATTACTCGGATCAGCAACTTATAGGTATACTATGATTCATACTCATACACCGATTGTAATGGTTAGTTATCAAGCTCTAGTGAGTTTGGCTCAAATTCATTGATGCGTGTCCATCGCTGATCTACATGTTTATTCGCTTAATCATTAAATGTTTACGCAAGAGGAACAAACAACTTCATGCATTCACCCTGCTAGTATGTTTACATCTACATGTATTGAATAGTTTTGAAAAAAGTTGAATTCAGTTTTACTAGCAAATCAAGCACCACAAGTTCCTTGACATCATATGATTGCTACATCGTTAACTAAGAGTAAAGAACTTTTTTCAGTAAAAAGTATTTTTACTGGAATAAGTATTTGTACTTACTCCAGTACTTTACTTACATTTATTTTTTATTATTGTAAAAAGTATTTTTACGATGTCACTTGAAGGATAATATTGTAACAGTTCAGCTTACCATACTTGCCTAGAGTCACAACTGATCACATAGTAGACACGCCATAATATTAAAACTGATAATAGTTTCTTTTAACTTTTTCATTTTTAATATTTACATGCAAATGTTGCTATGGTTTATCTACAAAATAAAAAACTTAGAAAAAAATGCAGCTCGTCTAGGTTTTGGTACACTCATCCATTTTTCATCGTATTTTTAGCAACATTTTTTAGTATAGCATTATTAAAAAGTTTGCAGATACCTTCCCAAAAAAAGTATTAAATCTACTATTTAATGACAGGTAGGTATTTTATCAATCACTAAAACCACAGCATTTCTAAGTGAATCTGCTAGCACGGAGCAACCAAAACTTTAGAAAAAGCAAAACAAACTACATGTTGCATGTACAAACAGAATGACTATAGTTTTGGCATATTTAGACATACGCACATACATGTGGGATTTAAAAAAGCTAGAATTTATCCGCAACCAAATTCATGGCCATTCTTCAGGGCACACTTTTATCCTGGTTAAATAGACAGACTTAAAAATTGCCTGAAGCTTATTGGAAATTATGTCTCTAAAGCTCTGACAAATTACTAGCTTGATGCAAATAGTTTTAAAAACATAAAATACTGTTTTTTATGCATGTATATCAGCTGGTAGGGCAACAGCATAGTGACTATGAGTCCAAGCTCGATCCTATCTACAAAGCTTTTTACCAGTTCCAAGACAAGACTCTGGCTTATATGCCTACGACTTCTAAGATGTAGACCATGATGTCTCCAATTTCCTCCAATTAAATGAAGTTTCTATGGCCTGTAGCTAAACCAAGAAAAAGCAGTAAAAATAGGTTACTGATTCAGAACTAATAAAATGGATGCAGCCTAATAAAAAAACATTGCGTAGTGCTGTTTTGTGCTGGAGAGGATGCAGCAACTGCATATAAAGATGGCTCTGATTTGCCCCTGATTGCTAACCACTTTGTTGCAAAGAAAACAGGATGCAGCTCTTATCATAACTTAAGGGTAGACGAAATCAGATAAAAAATGCCTTAATTACCTCTAGCAAGGAGAAAAATGTGTTCCTAGACACACTATTAGAAGACACGCTTGACATCTTGTGTCGACTCACTTGTTGATTAAAATATAGAACTTATGTCTAAAAGAGCTTAGAGACAGAATAATCAACTTTGCAGCCACTAAACATGAAAGCAGGATACCATTACAAAGAGTCAGCAAGGTTCTACTTAAAAAGCTGCTAAAGGGTATTTGCCTAAAATTTCAACCTATCTAGATAAAATCAGTCGCTAACAGAAATGAAGTAATCTCCAAGATAGAGGTATTAAGTCACTGTAGGCAAGCCGCCAAACCTTAATTTCATTTTGAGAGATGAGGCTGACAAATTTGACTAAAGGCTTGCAGAAGTGAGTTAGCAGATTCAATAAAACATCAAATCACATTTTCGAGTGGCCGAATAGTAAGCCCTCAAAAGAAACTCTAAGTTTTACCAAACAGTAGCTAATGGCACTTTCCGGTGCTTGAAGCAATGCACCAAAAAGTGGGATAACAAGAGCGCAAAAACTCCTCACCTAAACCCATCAGGAGTGTATGCTCAGTTCAAAAGTGAACTTAAGTCCACTGCAAGCTCTCCTCAAATCTAGCACTTCAAAGTTCTGGGCAAACATCTGGGAGAATGAAGTTACTTTGAATGCCACGACAGATTTGCTAAAAAGGGTCCAAGAGAGTTACCAACACATTTTGGTCTATTGAAGGCTCACATCACTGAAGAGCATATTAGGTGCATAGTGTAATGCACGAAGAATGGGGCAGCACTAAAACCTGATGTGACCTAAGCTTTTTCGTTGAATAAATTGACATCTCAGCACATGAGAACTGCAAAGCTGATGAAATGTTTAGTAGAAGAAAGTGACTATCTAAAATGCCTGACCAAAGGCCAAACTGTACTGCTGATAAAAAACCCAGCACAGGAATAAGTTTTTATGAGTTACCAACAAATAACATGGTTGCTCACTACCTGAAAACTGCTATCAGAAATAGTTGCAAACAAACTAAAATAGCACATGAGTCAGCATATTATCAAAACTTACAAAGGAATCAAGTGCAACATGCAAAGAGCCAAACACTAGTGGTTGGCAGATTGGAAAATCTGTCAAGACAGCAGGGAGAAGCGTAACAATTTTTCTATGGCTTGAATTGACTACCAAATGGCTCATAACTCAACTCTCTATTGCATGATCTTTGTGTTCTTAAGGTTTTATAATGTTCACCCTACCATTGTGGCATTTATCAATATTTTGAAGTCCCACTGAAAGACAACAAAGGTAAATAGCAAGAAGCTGCCGAGTAAGTGTAAAAATAAAGCATGGAACCTATCAAGATGACTCATCACTGTTGCTCTCCTGTATATGCTTCTGCTAAATCCTCTACGCAATATGCTCTAGCCGACCCAAGATAGACAAAGTTTTAAAAATATTTTGTTAAGCACCAAGATAAATGATAACTGTCTAATGTCAACTAGCTTGTTGACATTAGACTGTTATCATGTTGGTAACATGGATGACATTAGGCTGCATGCAAGGAAGAAAATTGACATTGATTCACTAATGCGCCTTACTCGGGCCTATAGCTAAAACATCGAGCTGACCCTAAGTAATAAAAAGTGTAGAAGGCTAGTCTTAAAGAATTGTTTCAATGTCTAACACAGATGGCCTGGAAATGCTTGCTGGTTTGATAAAGAATGTACATGTAGAAGAATGGTACAATTATTTGGGTATAATGTAAAGCAATAGCAACCATGAAATTCGAGTGTGCCATGAGGCCATTACCAGATAAAAGAAATGCATTTGGCTAGTCCTAGCATTCAGCTCAGACCAAAAAACACATCCCAGAATTAAATGTCTATGTCTATGCACTGCCCGGAATAACGTGTAATGGAAGTTGGCCAGTTGCCATATCAAGCCAGCCACTGCAAAGAGAAAACAAACCAGTTGAGAACCAGCCATCTGAAGAAGTGCCAACTGGCCTTTTTTTAGGATGAAGGAGCAGAGCTAAGGTGCATAATGGGCAGTAATAATTTTCTTGATGGGTATTGGCAGATGAGAGAGTGATAAAAAAAGAAATGTGCGCATACATTGCATATATACTCTTTACTATAACATTGTATCTTCGGTTTGAAAAAATACACACTCATAGTAAACTAGAAGTGACTGGTTTTTCTGGTTTAGAGAGATTAATTGTGATAAAACTAGTGACAACAGTAGGCTCTGCTAAATTCTTTCTCTACATCAAACTAGAAAGTTTCTAGATGGACTTATTTTACTACCTTAAGTGTAGCAGCGAGTAGAAATCCAGAGAGATCAAATAGTCAAGTCTAAAATCAGCTACGCTGAAGTGAGACACTCTGTTGATGGTAGCAAATGTGCTTTCTTAAAAGTCACAGCCTAGTTTCCGAAACCCCTAAGCTGACACAATAAGAAAAACTAGCAAGATGGTGAATCGGTAGGTCAAAAATACCAACCCAGATATGGACCGGCTCACCAATGTTTTAGAAAGGCTAATAAAAACAGGCTTAGAGCCGGATCAACCAATTCAAAGTACCACAATATGCCAGGACCAGAAATGTAGAGTACTTTACTAGCCATTTCTGGGAGGTTGCCAAAGCTGACGAGTAGAGAAACACTGTTTTGCTGCTGCACTTGAGGGTAACCCTGAAGGAGGACACAAAAAAGCTGCAGCACAACTGAATGAATAGAAGCCATCTTTGCTGCTCTATGAGCTTGGTTTTTACTTTTTCTTAAGTAGGCTCATGCTAAACTGAACACTTTGTGGAAAGACAAGCACATTCCCTCTCAGATCACACTGTAAATTTAGAGTGGTAGGTTCAGAAGGCATACAGTAATTTGCTTTATCCACACTTGACAAGGTGATGTTCAGTAACATTTTAAATGATCATTTTCTGCAATATTTGTTGTTGGTGCTCTAACCTACGTTGGCCGGTGTATTCCATGCTGGAAATTAATTTCTTCAAATTTAGATAGAAAATTCCAACATCCACCAGTCAAGTCAAAAGAGGATGCTAGAGGAACTTGAAAACCTTGTCCAGGGTAGCTAGAATCGCGAGAAAGGCGGCTGTAGATAGAGTGGTTGAGTCAAAGCCGGCCGAGACTCTTTTTCACATGGTTTAGGTGACACCTTGAAATGTTAAATGAAAGAAGATGACAGAGCTGTAGGCAGTTGTTTGGGGACTAGTGACCACCATGAATGGAGCACTCTACAAATGATGAGAAGTAGATAGTTGAGTACTTTGAGTTGAGCTTTCACGAGCACTGAAACTTGTATGAAACCTGAGAATCTATTAGAATAAGACCACATGGTGAACTGCAAGCCTGAATAGTTTCTCAAAGTCAGCCCATGTGGTGTGCTGTATGCCCACTAGCTGTCCTGAAGTTCACCGCAGGGCACATGCTTACCTTGGCCCACTCTGGAGTAGGCAAAGAAAACATTTGTCTCTATTGAGCTAATATTGACCTTGTCTGATAGCAATAGTCAAGAAGCTTGTCAAGTGTTGTGAGGTGTGCCAGGCCACAATCCACAGTAAAACTTGGTCAGCCATTGCAGAAGGGGGCTATAGATTTAGTTAACCCACTCCAAATGGCCCAAATGTGAACAAGTGGGTACAAGTACTGACAGACCATTTTACCAAATGACAGGAAGAATTGGCCTTGTGACAACCCAAACTGCAGGCTCCACTCATCAAGCTCTATTAAATGATGAAGGCCTGGTAAAACCATGCATACCTGTTGGAATGACAAGGCCAATTTCATTATCTAAACTGAGGGTCGGCTCAAACTGTCTCATCCATGTCCAAAGGAACTGGGTTGATTTCTGGCTACCTTGGAACCAAGAAGGGGCCGAAACATAAAAGGAATCGTACTATCGCAAAAGAAAAAGTTGCCGACTCAGTAGGAGGTGTCTACAAGGCTAAATCAAGAAGAATCATCAACCACCCTCTGAAACTGACAACCAGACTTGAGGCCATGACTCAAGGAGCATAAATAGGAAGCCAAGCAGTTCCGGCACCAACAGAGCTAGAGGTGGAAAAACCCGTATTGACTGAGTTCAACTAATTGGACTTTTCAGCATAGATCAGCAGCTTTACAGCAAACCAGAACTTTGTTCGACATAACTCCCAGGCTTCCCAAAGAACAAGGTAACCAGATCAATACTGGGAGTGGGTATGCCTTAGAGTCACACAGGCCAAATTAGTAGAACACCGGCAGTGTAATTCAACCACAAAGTATTATCAATGCGTTTGCAAGCAATCTCTACTGATAAACAAGAGTAAATAATGCTAGTTTGAGTACGAGATACTGTAAGTAGTTTTGCGTTTGACTCGGCCCGAAGAACCAAGCGATAGACGATGTCAAAGAAACAACTGCTTGCTGTTCAGCCTAAAAATTGAGCAAGCAGTCAACAAAATCTTTATGAGCTATTTATGTTGTGTGCCACGTAATATGATAACTTGAAGATGTATTTGGCTGCAAACTAAATTTTCAAATGAGCATTGTTAGCTGATAAAATAGAAGTTGTACTTATAAATTACCCAAATACCTATTAGTATTAGTACCGAAGTATATTAGTATTAGTATTATTACCAATACTGGTAATATGAATACAAGTGTTAACTTGGCAGAAGTTGGTTTGAGAAAAGTGTATGAATTTATTAAGAAGCTGAGAGCGTGGTTGGTGTACAATTACAAGGCTATACTTCCGCACTTATTATGTCATATTCCTAGCTTCTTGTTGCGCAGCATCATGTAATGTTCTTGCTAGACTATGACATGTTGACTGGGCAGTAGACCATCCAGGGTTAGGTGGATCTTGAAATTTAAGATCACTCTTCATTACCTTTAGGATACTTTTAAATCATTACTTGTGTTTTGGTGATAATTCTTGAAAATGACTCCTGAACAAGTGTTGCTATAGCAACTACTGTACTTAGAGTTTTAATTTCATTTGTGAATCCAAACAATCATAGCAAAGCTAACAATGTTTGAAGTACATTCTGGTACATCATTTCTAGTGGTAATTTTTGAGAATGGCTCTTGAACAGGTGTTGCTATAGCAACCATTGTAATTATAGTAGTTTCGTTATTTTAGTCAAAATGTTTATAGGAAAGTCTGAAGTACATGTACGTGCTCAGTGATTTGTGCAGCCTTGATATATTGACAACAATAACATTATTTTACCTGGTTACAGCTCTAACTTCCTTCTTAGAATAGCAGACCTTTAAAGCTTGAGACTCTCTTTCTGAGTTTGTTGAATAAAACCCTAATTGTTGATGTTGGCCCAAGTGTCTCAGTAGAGGTAATTCCCATAAACCAGAATTGCCAATCATGAAGGAATTACAAATAATAAAATTACATGAAGTGTTAGCATTATTTTCATTAAAATTGGAATGCTGATAAAAACCTAATTTTTGTAACTGCATTTGCTATCAGAATTCTTGTATGAAGAGAATGTTATGTCGGTCGCTCCATTGGTAATCATAACGATTTCGCGCAAAAATTCATGTAGAAAAAAATAAGATTACGTTTAACCAAAAACTGCTGGTTGTTTACAATTCTGTTGTAAACTTTAGTAAAACTTAAGAATAAAATAAATTGAAAATAAAATACATAAGAACAAATAAAACTGATTGATACAAAAATAGAAATTAAACTGACTGAGCGCACAAATAATGACATGTTTAGTCGCTGTTGTTGCCTAAGTTCTCAAGTTCTACTAGAGTTTACCGCAGAGACTGGTCGCTGGTTAAACGTTGTAATCTTATTTTTTCTACATAAACTTTTGCGCAAAATCCGTTATGATTACCAATGGAGCGATCGACATAACATCGCAACCAAGCCGCATAGATGGAAGAGAACAACTCCCTATAAGTGCAGCTGATGCATCAGGTGCAGTACGTCTTGTGACAAGCTGTTGTGGTGCTCACCCGCTCAACGGGGGACAACTTCGCAAAAAAACAGTTTGTCAAGACAGGCTAACCAATACATCAAATATGTCATTTACACAACAAAACGAATATGTTGAGTAAACTTTTTTAATGGTATAGCTTTTTTTAATATCTTCGATGAGTCATAATATTTCACTATAATTATTTTTTAGATCACTTTTTATTTTGAAGGTTTTATGGACTAAAGATCTTCTGCACACGCATATATGTAAGCTTTTTAATAATTTTATAGGCCATAATGTTATTTGTTAAAAGATTTAGCAATTTTATTGCTAAACATAAAGCTAAAATAAGAACTTTACCAGAAATTGTCAAAAAGCCTCTCTAATAAACATGGTTTTTTATGTTTTTTTACTCTAATTTCATCAATGCATGTGTGCATACCTAACTAACTATACATGTAACTGCACAAGATGTCATAGTTATAAAATACAATCATATTAGTAAATGTATCTTTATATCTGTTACAGTTGTGGAACGCTTGTGTTGTCATTTAACAAGCTAAAGTTATTAAAGTATTAAGTTATTAAAAGTTTACTTTGTATAATGTGAACGTACTCTTTTAGAGTTGTAAGAACATTATCAATTCAATTTTACTATCTGATACATAATCTGATGTAATAAGAAAAGTCGCTGAAACCAGTATCTGTGTTTGGTTTATGTGTACTTAAGTATTACTATATCTTAACTAGCTTCATTCATGAATACTTCTACAAAGACCCGTTGACCAGATTTTCCTATTTTGGACCAACGGATAGTAAACAGCCAAATATGCAATTCAAAACAATTACTCAGCGCATAATCAGCTTTCTCTTCAGTAGATGCCAATATGCAACCTTCATTTGAAAGCTTATAAATGATTTGTCATTGGTCTAATAGCACATCCGTTGATATTGGATGTTAATTATGCACACCATGTGTCATTGCAACATGACTTTTGACTCACTTGACTGATTAGAACTGTGTGTTCAGATGTACTAATAATAATAATTGTGCAGCGTATGTGTTAAACCAGTAGTAAAGCTTAACAAAAACAAACATGGTTTTAGATTTACAAACTTATTGCTACAACTACATATACGTTACCGTTCAGGAGAATCAAGCTGACCAAATCACCTGCTTAATCACTTGCTCTTTTATAACATAGGAGTACATAGTTTCTAAAGACTTACCAAACTGTATAATGGTTACATGTAGCAAGAGCAATGTAGCCGAGTAATCTAGACACCTTAACAGAATAATACTTTGTTTTAATACTATGTTAGATGTATATGGATGGCAATAGTTATTGAAGTAAGTTGACAAATATATCAGCAAAAGTAATGCTCATTTTATTTAGTATCTAAAGCTTTTTCTCTGTCTCTAGCCAGCTCTCAATAGAGTCCAGCTTCTTCAGCAAGCAGGCTTTAATCATATTGATGTAAATTAGTCACTCTTATAACTTTGGATATACTACCTACTAGACCTAAACAAAAGTCTGTGAAAAGATTTTTCAAACAAGACAATGAGGTACATGTAACTAGTGATCTCACGTTTGTTTATTCATGATTTTCAACCACTTAAAAATAAAAGTCAGTTGATTGGTTATGTACAGCAGCTGTGTAATAGTGTTAAAATATGTTACTATTTTTTGTATTGGCATAAAAAAAATGTAGCATCACTTTTGATAATAACAGAGAAAAGATGCTAGAAGTCATGTCAGCAAAACATTTTCTCATTAGGTTTTGCAAGCACCAAGAATTTTAGACTATTAATGCATTAGACGAAACAATGAACTTTACTGAAGTATAAGTCTACAGGAAACAGCTTTAAGCCTTGGACATTCATTGAGTAATTTTCATATTGCCTCCTGTAAGTCCGAGTGTGTTTTTGACTGTTGTCAACAATGCTCCAGTTATGCTAGCAAGCCGCTTTGCCTTCTCATCTGCTCTATCATTACACGGCTGGTCAGTGAAGCGTGGATTGCGCACACTCGTCACTAGCCAAACTTGTATTTGAACTTCCTTGTTAAGTTGACTGAGCATTGCACAAGTGTTGATTCATTAACCGCTGCGTTGAACAGCGATGACCAGATTGAATGACTTAGTCTACTTGTAGTCTACTATCTTCATACTTGCCATTTTAACTACAACCATAGAGCAATGCTTATTTCAACTCTTACTATCGGATTCTTTGTTCTTCTTCATACGACAAGTGGGAATCAGGGTAAGTATTAAGCCTTCAACTTGTGTTTCTTTTTCAAACTTGTTCTTAACAAACTCACATTTTCTATCATCGACTGGTTTGTAGTGTTTTACTAGGTGAAATATCTTTACAGCAGTATTTAGGTTTGTTGAAGGATGTGCTAAAGCTGACAAGTTGATTTGAGGTTGAGATTTTAAGGCCTTGTTCTTGTTAGGGTTCTTCAAGCATAACATATAGGAAGTAGGGTTTGTGAACAACTGTATGTGTTCTCAGTGTCGTATGTGTTCTCATTGGTGTATACTTACTACACCAATGAGAGCGAAGATCACTTTGTAAAACATAACGCTATATTATTTGGCATTTACTTTGTTGTATAAAATTTCTTTCAAAGATTAAAAACTACATTAAACTAGTGTGATGCTTTAGCATCTGCAATAAAAGAATAAATATCTATAACTAATCAAATGATGAACAGGAAACTTTGTGTACTCACAGTAAAGATATGTCTGAGTTCCATAATAAATCAAATGCCATTTTTCAATCTCACCAACAGTGCTGTGAACATGACACAGTTCTGCAGTCCAATAGTTATAATAATCACGCTGCATCATGTGGTTTATAAATGTGGTGTTGTGTGACTTCTTCATGGTGCAGCCTATTCGTATTGGTGCTTTGACTTTTCAACAGACTTCGG
The DNA here is from genome assembly GCF_963576615.1 of Watersipora subatra. Lineage (NCBI taxonomy): Eukaryota > Metazoa > Bryozoa > Gymnolaemata > Cheilostomatida > Watersiporidae > Watersipora > Watersipora subatra. Next base: position 25,329,544 of record NC_088714.1, on the reverse strand, counting down.
ATTTATTGCTTGTAAACTTTAATGAAACTGCTGAATATTATTTTTTGATGTGCTGTTATCGGGGTCATAAAATAAGGCTTTTTGGTCGACTTTCACGTGTGAAAAATTTTAAGTTGTTGTGTTATTTAGACTGTTAAGTTGGGTTTATTGTCATGCATGTAACCTAATTATAGAACCTTAACTATAAAGGCTGCTGAGCAAGTTTATTAATTGCAATTTGTTATTGGTAACAATAGATAGGTTGTAGTAGCGACCAAGGTTAGTTGTTGGAAAAGCAACGTATAAAGTTGTGAATAACTTTAGATATATAGCACTTGTAACTGGATAACAGAGCTCATTCTCATTGAAAATTTAAGACTTCAAGCTATATGTTGATAGCAAAGTTATTACTGACAGTTTGTTTGCCTCAATATTACAAGCTTAGTGAAAAATAGACCAAAAGCTAAAGAGTAGTCATAGCTTATCCATGCGAGATCAGAAATGTTGAAAGCCTGACTCAAAAGCCTTTTACAAACAATGTGAATTGATATTTTGAATAGCGAATGGCGACTCATAGAATTCATTCTAGTATTGTTTGCTCAAGCTTTCATAACCACATCTAAGTAAACAAATGCATATTATGCTTAAGTATTAAGGAAAGTGTTTATCAAGAAAATACGCATATCCCTTGGAGGTGAGATAAAAAGTTACTCAACTGGATGATAACTGTAAAATGTCATGTATGAGCTATAAGACACATATAATGCTTTAAGACTACCTCTTAATAGAATGTATCCAAGTTAGTACATGTGAGGCATTAGAATTCTAATAATGTACCCTTAACCATCTTAAGATAAAAATGGTAGTTAGTATGTTGAATGAAATACATAACAGCTGAGACAGGCAGAGCTACTTGACAGTGATATGTCAGCAAAGACTGTAGTAAAGATTTTCATTAATATAATAATGGCTCACGGCTATGGTAATCAAATGCTCTTTTTATAACAAACTGATACTATGACAGTCTAGAGTGCTGCGAGATATCATCAAATGTCCCAATAAAGCACAGAGAATCTGTATGCACACAATAATTCTACAACACGAAAGGTAAATGATTGGTGTGGTGCAGTGGTTAGTTTCTCGGCCTTCGTTTCTCGGCCTTCCAAACTGATGGCTGTATTTTCAAATTCTGTATGATGCAACTTTTTTTCTAACACCCAACCATGGATTTGGATTATAGTAAAGATTTGGCCAGTTTTCATCAACTGTTTGAATGGATTCATTTGTAGGCCATCAATAAAGTATTTACCATATCTCTAAAAATTACATCTAGAAGATAACTTTATGGATACAAATTAGACCAAGTGAATGTTTACCGCATACCAATTCTATCATGAAGATAGATATAGATAGGGTATCATGCTATTCCCTAAAATATGGGCAAAGAATCTGAATTGTTTTTGCCTCAATTGGTTGATGTAAAATTGTCACTTTGTTCTCTAGTTCTG